>NW_022145163.1:0-4151 GCF_000002235.5 Strongylocentrotus purpuratus | reverse complement strand
CACACGGACGAAACGCTCCACCCACTCCTCCCTTGCTCTAATTATCTGACGGTGGGCGATGAGGACGCTATGTGCTTGGCTCTGTACCAAGGCTGGGATTCCTTCAAAGTGGTGGTAGATTCTCCACGAAACCAGCGTCAAGTTGAACACCAACAATGTTGGCAAGAATGGATTCTTGGCCGAGTATATACAGGTACGTATGGGGGAACAAACGAACACATTGTGACATGTTCCGTAGTGTGGGGACTACACGAGTTGTACTATGCACTGCAATGAACTTGATTAGGCCGGTTGTGATTTTGATGGACCAAGACAAGTTGAAAGTATAGCTCTTCAATATTCAAGAAGTAATTATTGTTTAAGAATTTCAGACTAATGCAATTAATAACGTTTATTAATACAGGCACCCGGGAGCCGGGCGCAGTGACCACAGGCACCCGAGAGCCGGACGCAGTGACCACAGGCACCCGAGAGCCGGACGCAGTGACCACAGGCATCCGGGAGCCGTACGGGTACGAAGACTTGAAGAATGAGCGGAACATGATGCGAGCAGCCGTGATAGGTGTCAGCGTTGTCGCTGGTGTTGCTGTCATGTGTCTGATAGTAATGGCCTACTTACTGTTCACTAAACGAGGAGTTAAGGCTAGAGACACTCAAGACCCCAACGGTAAGTGAGTGGGCAACTGAGTGGAGCTGCTAATAGAATTTATTGCTTCGCACATAATGTGTTGAAGATGGTATATGTCACCCAGAAAATAAATGCTCAAAGCGAATCGCTATAATTTCGATTAGCATGAATACTATTACTAGATGAAAGTTCCTCAGTGAACCCTTGCACATACACACACATCTCAGCCCACGATGAATTTACGCATCAAAGAAGTGCCATATTCTGAATAGGGAGCTGGTCATCCGCTCCTGAACCATAGGCTATTTTAACGAAGCATATATCTTTTTGTGTGTGGTAGGCTACATGATGGAAACCAGATAGGACTATTGCTCAGCGGAAAATTCTAAGGGTTAAGGCAACATGAAAAATTACTCTTTAATGTAGGCTACATACCTACTTAGCCCAAGTATCACTATAATGTATATGCGTCTATCTTTTCATTTCTGTATTCTTTTATCTTACAGCATTCCCCGTTCATCCGATCGCGCAACCAGCAACCAACAATGGGCAGGATAACCTCGCTTTAGAATGACAACCAGTAACAACTTGCGACGCCTCTAGTCAATAGAGCTTGATCAGGGTACGCCATCTTGATAATTAAAGCGAGGCATACAAACACAAACAAACATGGCGGCAGAAATAGTGTGTGCGGTGTGTGGCTCTTGCAAAGTTACAACAGATCGATGGACAGCTCAAATTCTCCGAAACATCAACATTCCCGTCTTATTGTATTTCGAAGAATAAAGAATCTTATAAATACAAAGCCCAAAATCTGTGGCCGAACTAAGTTCACGTAAGTTTCCGTGCCCGTATTTTACCGTATATAGCACCCCGCTGTCAGATCAGAGAAACGATCAAGACTTTCTATTTTCACCATCCGCGGCTTTTTCTGAGCTGAAAATGCGCCTGTTTAGTAGTACTTGCATAAGGGGGCTATCCGCGAATTGTAATTCGCACAGGACCTGTGGATTTTCCAGAAATAACAGGGAAATTGGCGCCCGATGCGCGTAGTATGCGGGAACGTGAACAATTTCTCTTTTCCACTCGTTCATTCTACGCGTATCAAACTCAAGAACGGAAACTTCAGTTCGGCCACTGGTTTTGGGTTTTATATGGCTTTCTTCAAGATACAGTAAGATGTGACCGACATATAGAATGTTGATTGATGTTTCGGGGAATTTAAGGCTATATATATAGTCCTCGCCCGAACTTGCTTGTCCACACTGGAAATTGCGCCATCAAGAGACGGCAAGAGGGTAGTAGTTTTTGAAGTTCGAATTACTTTCTTGTGTAAAACGGTGTGTGTTATTTACAAAGATTCTGAAACATTTATATTTGTGTGATACCACGAAAAAGATCTCTCCCAGGTTACCACTAGGCGGCGTTCTGTGTGGAACAAAAAAAAAAATCAAATCGACACATGAATCAAAATAAAATCGATTAAATCGCAGTAAATGAAATCAATAACTTTGTCAAGTGCAACAACTTAAATGCATCGGATTTTTTCTTTTGATCACAACACTTAATCCATAATAAGTTCTTTTTTTCCGTTTCCATTGACTAGAGTAGGCTATTTGAAAGTTGTATAATTTAAACTGAAAATACATGTCTTAAACGGTGTGTTATTAGACATAGGCTCTTCAGCGAAAATTTAAGCGTTCTGTTTTAAAACATAGCTAGTACTGCTAGCTACATGTAGGGCATAGGTTTTGGTTTGTAAAAGATATTACAAATTAAGGTACAGTGAAATGTCGCTATAACGAACACAGCTATAACGAATATTTGGCTAATACATGTATTACGAACATATCGGGCCCTTTGGCTCCCACATTGTTTTCGTTTTTGATGAGAGAACGCACACACCTTTTTCTGTCATCCGAGGACAGAACTTTAAAACGGTGGTTGTATTTAAAATTCCGTTACTTGAAAAGTACTAGAGTGATTTGAATGGTTCTTGTACACAAAGAAGCTTATGAATTGGGCTTTCATATCCAAGGTTTGAAAGTGCTACATGCAGAACTTCACTTAAACAACAGTCCCAACATTTGTTTTTTTTGTTTTTTTAATCACCCTGTAAATGTTGTGGGCAGTTTGGACGTTAGGACCTTTTTGTTTTGTTGTGAGAGTCAAAATAACCTAACCGACAGATTAAGATCATTTTATGCCTTTGTTCGTACGTCAGTAAATATATCCATTGAATAATTGCCAAGCGTGGATGATAATTCCAATTAATGGACAGTGTTTGAATGCCGTGAATAAGATCACAAGTGCGTCGATACTTGCCGTAGGTGTACAATCACGCTCACTAGATACTTTTTCCTCAGGAAATAATGAAATACATGTACTTAGCAGACTTTTCAATATTACAATTTTCGTTATTTTAATAATCAAGATGAGTTGCTTAATGTACAACAGCAAAACGGATCAATGTCACTGGCGTTAGGCTAGAGTAGTGTCTTTGTATGGAGGTATACCACTTTGCAAATCGGTTAGAAATTTTTATATGTGTGAAAATACTGAAATAGCATTTTTGATTGAATTTGTAAACCATGTTACTATTTTGAAACATGTTACATTCCACCAGTCCCAACTTATAACTTGAGACCAGGTGCGGTTCTAGAGCCTATATTTTTAGGGAGGCTAACATAGATGGATCCAGACATTTTTGCAGGGAGGCGTGCTGAAATGTAGATTTGTTTTCTCCCGGACACGTAGGTCTCCGAAAATCAATGGGGGGGGGGGGGGGGGAGGATTTTCAATATGGAGCGCTGATAATATCCTACAACCATGCACACTATATCAATTTATAGTTTACAAATGCCCCCTTCTCATTACTATTTTGAGACCATTCGCAATTGCTACTACATGTACCGTGTTTTTTTATGCAATATTTGTTTGGGGGGGGGGGCCTAGACATCAATTCCCGCCTGGTTGAGACTGTCCATTAAGTTGGGACCAACAACTGCACTGTACATTACCATTTATGGTGATTATGGCAAAAAAACAAGTTATACTTATAATTAACTTTCAAATGCTGGGAAACTTGGTATTTTAAGGCTCTTTTTAATAATATTTACACGGTTCTACCTCATTAAATATAAACAATTAACAACCTCAATTTATTTTGTCTTTTCTCAACTAATGCATGGTTGCCTATCATGTCCCGATTAAGAAATTCCAAAACTTAGCACACCCATATTCGTAAAAGTACCCTTGTGTTTAAGAACTTATTCCTAATTCCAATACAATCAGAACCTCCTAAATATTCAGTAATCACGGGGCACTTTCTTCGTTGTATAAACAGACACGAGGCATGTGGCTAGACTGTATATTTACAGTACTAAATCCATCAAAAACACTGCAAAGTGAGATGCTAAAAGTTGGGAAGAGAATTAGGCTACATGCTGTTATGTTTATGTTCAATGCATATTATGCAGATTGTTAACATTTTCCACTGTAAAGTTGTAACCATGACAATGCA
>NW_022145162.1:0-4158 GCF_000002235.5 Strongylocentrotus purpuratus | reverse complement strand
ACGCGTATGTCTGTGTGCACACTGCAAACGCTAGCTGTTACACGCTGAACCTTTGCAGACGACAGCAAACGTTACCTTTGGAACCCAATTTACATGCCATAGATCAATTTTTCCAAAAAGCTGAAACCTTTTAGTGGATTCTTTATACAGTATAGTGGTGTTCCACTTAATACGAGAAAGATTAAACTTCACCAACCTCAGGGGAATTCCTACCGTGCCCTGCAGCCACGAAAATGTATGGCTAATGGCCTTTTCTCTTTTTTAGATATCTCTTTTCAAAGTAAAATAGACATTGGGACACATGACGTGTTCATAATGGGAAATTAAAGTGCGAGTTTGTTTAGAAAAGTAGCGCAGATGACGTTTATCATAATCAGGCCTAATATATATGATCAATATTCAAAGAAATGTTTCTTCGCAAGCTAATAAAATATTTTCTTTCAGAGTTTTTTACAATCTCAAGGCGCTCGGCTGATGTTTAAAGTTCTGTGCTGGATGTACAAAAATGTACCAGAAGCTCAAAAATGTGATACTATATAAAGAGACAAAGGGCCAAGTCAAATTTCAATTTGAAGAAAGCAACAACAAATATTTCAATGTTTCTCATATAAGCGATCAATTGAAGTCTTCAATATACGTCTTCTGCGAAAAGTGATTGGCGGCGGAACACATTCTGCGCATGCTCAGATGCTTGTTTCCTACTTGACGTCACCGCCTCCCAGTCCTCATCTGCACGTGGGGGAAAAAGGAAAGAAAGGGTGATGATGTAATATCCAATAGAGAATGAGAGCAAGTTCTACTGGTTCCTGTATACAAGAACATTGATGTACCCCAACCCTTTTCCAGAACTCTATTCTCGTTTGTTTCAACTGTGTATTACTCGACCAAATATTAGGCTACCACTCCGACACGCTGAATATGACCATGTGCCCTGTGACGTCATATCAACTGGCAAACCCAAGCATTTAGTATCTTTTTTTTCATATTCCTCCCCCAACATTTAACAGTTTATGACACCTGTGTGACCAACCCCAATCCAAGATATACACAGTCATGCAGTGCACAGTTTGCTGAAAGTTGGCATCACGTGATCACAACATCTAAGTTGTACGCAAATGTAACATGGTCTGTAGCAAGTTGGTAAGAATTAATGTGTGAATGTTGAACGTTCGCTCGGATGCATGTATTTGATATTTTATTATGTGCGGTGTATGTCGCAGGTGCAAAATACATCCCCAACACCTTCCTCCCACAAGATTACACATCAAAGTACACACGTGTAGATGTGGCCACGCATAAACAGACGCCAAATTGTCACACGAATTAGTCCATTTGATGGACCAGCGAGCGCGCACACGTATACTCGCTTTTTCAGGAAGCCAGCATATTTGAGACCAGCGCCAAGGGAAGTTCGATCGCGTTTTTAAGACAAGCCTTCGCATTATCCGGGCGGAAATTTCAAGATAAAAAGCCATTTACAACTCGTGTTTCGCGATTGAGTGCATGTACTGAACGTGGCCGTGCCTGGGACTCGGACACTTTCAAGGCCAGTCGACATACGGGCGGCTTTGCAAAAATTGATTTCACAATCTGTGAGAGTGACAGTGAAAACAGAAGCCACTCAATCGCAACTCATAACAGGTGACTGTTAGTTTGCGTTTAGGGCTGCTTATTGCCTGCCCATTACTTGAGCAAACAACGGATAAGACACACGAATGCCAGGCGGCAGGCAGTTTGAACAAGCGTCCGTCTTCCATACATCAACCACGGAAGACACTCGGGCACTATCTTCAGCCCTATATCAAAATCTCTTCAGCAAAATCGATGGAGTTTTCTTTTAGTGTGGCGATTTTGCATTATATATACATAAAAGTGATTTCTTTTTCTTTCATCGGAGCCTATCGTGGCGGCCCGATCATGTTTTACTGTCTCTGTCAGAGCCAGCTTTAAGTTGACCTTCTTGGAATATTGATAAGCATCTGACCGTCTTAAGCACAAGAGTGACAGATATTATTTTGTCGGTACAAAATTGGTCGCATATCGATGTACTTAGCTTTCTTACTTTAAAGCAAAATGCACAGTACGCAGTGACAATTTTTTCAATAACTTCCTTATGGTTGTTCGGGCACTGTATCAAACTCATTGGTAAAAAAAACCACAGTTAAGGCTGAGTGATTCGCTTGGACCAAGCGTTCCATTAAACACTAACGGAATTTACGGTCAGTGTTGTATTAATTTTGGTATAACGAGATATGGTGTTTTAATATAGATGTTTCATTTGGGAAAATCAAAAATCGGCCAAAAAAAAATACGATTGCTATCTCGATCATGATTCACACTGTGCCGTTGCTTAAAAATGTCAAGGTTTTCGAGAATTTGCATTGCATTATTAGCGAACAAAATACTAAGATTCGTGAGGAAGCCAAACAGAGGCGATGATCCCACACTGTAACTTCGTTATGTCTCCAAACCTGGCAAAACAACATCTAGCCATTCTAAAAATACATCACATTCGCCTAAGCAAATTTAATAAAACCGACCAGAAATAGCATCATTTCAATGCAATCTGCCTGCGTTGAAAAGTTTGGAAAACGGGAATGCAATTAGCAATAAAAAACTACATGACGAAAATGACAAAGCTAACAAACGAAACAAAGATGTAATTTTTGCTTCTTATAATGCCCTTTAACAAAAAGTCACAATTAATACCCCAGGTTGAAAGAATTCGGTAAACAAATTTCGACGCACGGAAAAAAAAACTTCTCCTCTTAAAGAACACCCAAATGTACGAGTGCGAAAACCTCCCGAAAGGATTCCTCGTAATATGATTTTGGCAACATGTAATTCGTAATGTTCCGGTAAGTCACCGCAAGGCACATCCTGATTTGGATGTTGACGTTGGTAAACGCTTGTATTCCTCATAGAACGCCCCTCCCCGTAAGCGCGCGTGAGGCGTTACACGGAACACGTCATTTCAGCTCGAACCTAGTGTAGTGATGGCAGCCCGATATCTCCCACCGCTTTTGGATTAAAATAGAAGTCCGCCCGGAGCATACAGGCGAAATTTTCTTCCCTTCCGTGCGTTGTTCCACGACAGTGCCGTAAACAACTTTTCTACGACTACTTAATCAAAATTTCAGTGACCGTTTACTGTACTTTAGTCGGACTATAATCGTGCGGTCTCTTCCAAATATAAATTCAGCGAAAATAAATAGCATTTGGCCAAGTACTATTTTGGATTTGTCATATGGGAATGCACAATTATATGCCCGATTACCCGCAGTTCTGATCATTTGGGAACTACGGTGGGATTTGTGAGGTGTCTTTTTCGACTGCAGTTCTGCAATGTATTTTTTCGATAGTATACAGTTTGTTACTTTGCCGGAGCCACACTTCCTTAGCATCAAGCAATACATCCTTGGGGAGGACCAAGCAAAATATAATAGGAAATGGGGGGGGGGGAGGGGTGAATGCTAAGTTTACATTTAATTCAGGACTGCATACTTACTGTCGTTCTGGTCTTGTACATCGAACGCATCTGGTCGGCTTGATGCGTCTCCTTCAAGAGTTTCAAAAGATTATTCAAAACGCTACAATCCTGCAACCGAGAAAAACAAAACATACAAAGGAGCTCTGAGAATTATCACGTATACCACATGGCAGGATTTGAAAAACAAGTAATAATTTATTGCATTTGATACTAACAACTATGGATACTTCATCCCACGGTATGATTGTCAAGGGCAATGCAAACACCCTTAATTATTGACTTCTAAGTGTTTTAGTAACGTAGCAACCAAATCGTGCATCTGATGTACGGTTAGTGCCCCGTCATTAGGCTTTGTTGAATCCAATTTAGTCTCCAACGAACGTAATTCTACTGGCTTAAGAACACTTGGACGCTAATGTGAAGACCGAAACATAATCGTGAACCGAAGACTTTAGCCATTCCCGACGACAATTTACCTTGTACCTTCTCTTTGACTTAGCTGTTGACTTTCAGCGGGGCGGGAATGAAACCCACGATTTTTTACTGTAGCAAATCTACTTAGTTCCCAGGTCTTAACCACTCGACTTGTGAACTCAAAACGTTTTCAGAAACGGCATGAACGCTCGTGGGCTATCCGTTGGGAAAACTAACATTAATCGTACAACCAA
>NW_022145161.1:0-115902 GCF_000002235.5 Strongylocentrotus purpuratus | reverse complement strand
CAAAATATCTTTTGTGTAGCAGTTTTCTTCCATAGAAATGTACAGAATTTCATTTGAAATATTTATCCATCGGCTGAAATTGCTAATCAAAAAATTTGAGGAATTATTCCCTGGACCATTGTTGGGGTGTATGTAAATGAGGATGATATAATTTATGACAAAGATAATAATAATCACAAAGACGATAGACGTTTTCATTCACGTGATAGGACCATAGTTTTTTGATGGGGTTATAATGTAGATGAGGATGAAAGAAAATAATAATCATAAAAACAAGTCAAACATTCAGTGCAGAGGTTAGCACAGGCGAAGAGAGGGAGATCGAGAGGGTGCGAGAGGAAGGGAAAGAGGGAACAAGAGAGAGAGAGAGTGACAGAGAGAGCCTGGGTCTGTATTTCGGAGAGAGAGAGGGTCCATGTGGTGAAAATGATTATTTTCGAAACTTTCAAGGTATGATGAACATTACAACAAACTTCTGTATGAAAGAGAGAGAGAGAGAGAGAGAGAGGGGGGGGGGGGGACAGAGAGAGAGAGAGAGCGGTATCTGGATAGACATTTTATTGTATTTCTTTCTTTCATGTTTATCTGAACGATTATGTGGTCATTCATTTTCAAATTGCTTTCTTTCTGATATTCTTTTCTGAATGCATTTCACGGACATAATAGTTGGAAAAAATGATAAGACTTCATGTATCCCGTAGGCGTACTTGAAAGTGTTTGTTAATGTATATCAAAAAGACTGATCAGTCGAAGCTGAGACTAGATTGAGACGGTTGCGAAGGAGGGTTTAAGGGTACGTCAAACCATAGGTTTATGGTCAAACTCACTCTGCAAGGAGATTACAACTCCCTTGATTTGTGCGATACAATCGTGAACGGTACTTGCTCTCACACAAACGCACACAGATGCTGGTACCATTGAGCTGTAAAAGAGACCATGGACCTTAGCCATGCGAATGCAGACGCTTTCCCGCTGTTGAGCGGGGTCAGCGCGGTGTCGAAATTGCAGTTGTCTTTTGTCCATGCGGCTTGCGCCGAGCGGGGCGAACGTAACACATTTTCATTATCGATTATACCATGAACCATTTACAACAATAGATGGCGCTAGTATACAACAACATGAGCTGGTTTAAATACAGGCAGCTTGGAACTAATAATTGATTTATTAATCACTGTTTAATTCACTAAAAAAAAAAAAGTATTTCAGCAGGGAAGATTGGTTAAAGATATTCCTTGTTATAACATCAAAGAGTTTCAGATGAATTAAATATTTTTACCAACACTTTGTAATACCTTTAAGTTTTTGAATTTTTGATATAATTTTGAAAGCATAAATCCCTAGTCAATCAATTTTTGTTATTTGTTCATGATTCTTAATCAATATTCACTTCAAAATGCTGATTATATTCAGAGGATGAACTGAGTAGATTTTGGGGTCATGAGGCTCATGAATGCCTTCCTATTACTGGAAGAATGGATTACTATCAACTTGGGACATGTATGTATCTTGCAGAGCCATCGAACAGATTAGATTTTAGGGTCATAAGATCAAAGACCAAAGGGTCATACATGTATATAAAAAATAGCTTGTAATAATGATATTATGTGAAGCTGTTAATGGATTACAATTAAACTTGAATTTGAAAAATTGCTCTATGGCGGAGGCATCATTTTCGACTGCGCGCAGTCGAACAACCATCTAGTTTTTGTCTCGCCTGCGTGGAAAAAAGCGAGACATAGGCACCGCTTTTCCAGTGACGGTGACGGCGGCGTCAAAAAAAAAAAAATTAGGTTACGTTTTTGAATTTTGGATATAATTTTGAAAGCATAAGTCCTTAGTCAATCAATTTTTGTTATTTGTTCATGATTCTTAATCAATTATTCACTTCAAAATGCTGATTTTATCAGAGGATTTCATTTTTTGGGGCCTGCTAATGGGCCACCCTGCCTATAAATAATGTTCCAACCTCAATTTTTCATCATATCGAATTGCATAATGCAGGCGAGAGCATTTCCTTGTTTCAACTTACCGATGTTAGAAAGAATACTTTGAAAATTCAAATCGTGCTGCCTCTCAGCAAGTATACCGCGCTAGAGGTCAACACGCATCAGCATGTTTTCCTCGCTACATTACTAAAACCGTCTCAAAGTCTCAAAAATACCCATCTAACAAATGCACAAAAATAATGGTTAAACAGAGTGAGAAATGCTCAAGATATGTCGAGAGCCTTGATATATTTTGATTTATCATATTCAAAAATTGCCATCAGGGGAGATCCATGCCAGCAGAAAACTACTAACATGGAACTGTGACAACAGGGCCAGATATACAGCATATACTTACCCCATAATTTTAACCCCATTTTCCCCCCAACTGATGATCTGGCCCTGCATGTGAACATGGCGTCACATCCAGTCCAAGTGCAGTCTCCTCCATATATACCTTACCTGTTGATAGAGAATTTTAGGACAGTTAGTACAACTTATCCCCTCCTCACCAACATTTCTTGTGACTTATGCATAAACATGATGAGCTGATGAATAATCATTGCCTGAACAATTGATTTCCCACCATGCATCTTAATATATGCTCAATCAGTGAAAGTTATAACAATCACTTTTCAATGTGTGAATAGATAAAAGACCTTTCAGCTGTTCCTCTATTTAAATACTCAAAGAATGATACTGGCAAGACTTGGGCATGCATGATTTGGTAATGGCATTTAAATGTCTTGTAGTGTACACAATAGAGCAAGGTGTTTCATTGTTATGGAAATCCTCTTTACATGTACAGTATGTGATTATTTGCTTTCTTTACTTTCCTGTAAGCTCTTCTCTTTCTTCTGGACATTCTAACTATTTCCTATCAATGCTCTCTTCATCAATAAATAGATTCCATGGAATACATTCAATCATTTTCTGTAAATCTACGCTATCTGCTTTGTGAAATTGATGGAAAAACCTTAGGAAGCAACTGTGGCACACGACTACAGTCCAATTCAAATGGAACCGAGTTACGAATATGGAAACCACTGCATAAAATGATGGATTTGAAAGAAGAAATATGTGGGGTGATAAGAACAAAGGACTTATTTAGTGCATCACGGAAGGTAACATTAGATGATTTTTTTTGTTTTCATAGGTTTTTATTCATTTCTCTCATAAAGAAAAATTGAACATTATTTATAACATTGTATACAAAATAATTTTAACATAGGTCTTAAAAAATTTGCCAACAAACTTTTACATTTACATACAAAAGTTACACATTTACAGATGAAAAGTATTCACATAAACAAATATATTTTCACCAAAAAAAAAAAAAAAAAAAAAAAAATCGCAAATACAGTTTTTACTATTTTCTCGACCAGTTTGATTATAAATTTCAAATTTTTTCTTTTCCACAATATTCTGTTAACCTGTATTCCTCTTAAATTATATATATACTGTATATATAAAAAGAGAAAGAGCTAGAAAACACCTACTACCCCCCCCCCTGCCCTACACAACATTTAAACACATAACAAGTACAAAAGTATACAAAACACACACCAACATAGAACAAACAAACAAAAAAAAGAAGAAGAAGAAAAAAAAAAAGTAGAGAAGAGAGGAGGGTCTGGAAGTTGTATATTGAAAAAATTAAAAACTGAAAACATTTATTCTAAACTTTCCAAAGCTTCCCATTTCCTTAAATGAATCGACAGTGTGTCTCTTTCAAATGAAAGTTTTTTCTCTTCATTTCTATTTTCCAACAATCTATATTCTATTTCTTTTGCTTTTGGAGGGTTTCCCTTCTCTCTACTGTGGAAAATCATATATTTAATCAAAATCAAAATGTGGTTCAATAATTGCTCTGTTTTAAAAGTAGTGTCATCTATTCCTACATGTATATGAATTTCTTTCCAGGATAATTTCTTTAGAATTGGTAAATTAAGTCTATCTCCACATTTTCCCCAGACTTCCTTTATTGTATTTCGTTCAAAGAATACATGTTGATAAGTTTCTTCAAAATTGTTGCAAAATGAGCACAACCCATTTTCATGGAACCTCAATCTATGTAAATGATGGTTTGTATATAAAATATTATGCAATAGTTTGAACTGAAATTCACGCAGTTTACTACTTAAGGTACACATCCTTGGTTGAACATATATCTTTTCTACTTCTTTTCTTGGAATATTGTAAAGTGTCATTAAATTGCCGCCTGCCGAGTTTGTTTGAACTACACTGTCGCTCATAAAGGTGGAATATTTTAGTTTTACCCCAATTTATGGAATTATTTTAAAAATTATTTTAAAATAATAGATATAGATAATAGTATACATTCTCAGATTTTATTGAATAATAACTTGCCAATGTGTGTTTTGCGGAACTGCTAAAGCATGTGTATGCTACTATGCTTATTAACTAGGGGACCTACGCTCTCAAGTCATAAATGACAGTAATGAGGATTAATGCCCCACAAAAAGGCACTAATATAGCACATCGACACGGTTTTGATCCTGGGGCCTCACAGTTACGAGGCCATTGTTTTTGTCACTGAACCATGAGCGGTATGCAGCGGGGGCTAGGGTAGGGGGCAGTTTCCATAAATAAACTAAAAAACAGAAAATGCAATAAATTTTCAATAATTTATTGCATTTTACCCCGGTCCCCAACATAAACAAATCCTCTGGACGGCCATGCATTATGGCTCAAGGCATGGGCACACAGAATTTTGAATAAATCCATCAATTCCTGATGAAACCGTATGAGCGAGAATTCAATTTATTCTTGTATCATATACGGTTGTCTCATTTACTTCGTTTTCTATTTAAATGTATTAAGAAAATGAGATAGCAAAATGTGTATATCGATGGTCATCTTGCGAGTAATTAACCATTAAATACTCTCATCTGGCTCTCATCATTAATTTTTCTCTTCATTTTTTGTTGTTGTGATGGTGAAATATGGGGGGGGGGGATGATTGTACAGGCCATCCCCCCACCTGACATATTGGGGGGATATATCCCCCCATCCCCCCCCCCCCCCCCCCCCCCGGATCGACACCCATGGTTCAAGGATATCTTTATAACGTACATTATTGATTGATAGTAAATTCTCTTTCAAGTCTTCAATTTCTTTTTCTAACTTTTCTATTTTTTTCCTTCCTTTCCCTTGCCATTTTCTTTGAAAATTTAGTTGTAAACCTGTGTATTTCCATTTTGATATAGTCCCATAATACTCTTTGTCTTTTATCTCAGATAACATTTTGTTCTTTAAAGTCTGTATTTCTTCCTTCATCTTTAAAACATAGTCTCTATCATTTACCAAGCTATTATTGAACTTCCAATAACCTCTTTTACCCTGAAATTTTCCAGACGTTTTATCATGCAGAACCAAATTAACAGCTGAATGGTCAGGTGCTAAGGAGGGAATAATGGCACATTTCTGTTCTAAATTCTCTGATATAATGAAATAATCCAAACAGCTTTGCATAAATGGATTCCCTTGTCTATATGTACATGTATATTGTTGTTTATCTTTATTTCTCCATACATCTCTTAATTTAAATTCATCCATGAATTCTTCTAATTTGCTACTGAATTTTGATTGCTTCTTTGAAACTTGTCCAAAATAAACTAAGTTCTTGTCTCTAATAACATTAAAATCACCTCCAAGAACTACTGGGTTCCCTTCTGGATTGTTTCTATAGAACAATCTCAAACTTTGGGCAGTGAATCGTTTTCATGCAAAAAGTACACCTTCTAGTCTGACTTCGGTTCTGCGGACTTTCAAAGTTTCCCATTTTAGATTTTCCAGCATCTTTGTAACACTCGATTCCCTGTCATAGTCCCTCGTTGTGAATGTCTAGTTTGTCCTGGTCTGACTTATGCTGTGGGTCCCATATACTGTACATGTAGCTGCATAGAACTCTTATTTGGGCCTACCGGTACATGTAATTTAATAAAGTTTGGTCAATATGTGTGGCCCAACCGAGTCCCTTTAAATTCAGGTAGGGGTGGTGTTGCACTTCTTCCAGGGTGACATTACCCAACCTGTACTTGGTTTGAACTGGTTTCTTTTTATGGGTTATTTAATTTGAAAACTGGCTAAAAAGTTTTCTATTGATTCTCAACATTTCAAACATTACTGTTCAAAACTCAATTGATTTCACTAAAATTTGGTACTTTAGTGACAATTTATGACACTTTAATAGCAGTAAAATACAATTTTTGTCTCACCTGCGTAGCAAAAAAAAAAAAAAAAAAATAGGCGCCGCTTTTCCGGTGACCTCGGCGACGGCGTCAACATCAAAAACTGAACCTAAGGTTAAAGGTACTATGTCCCATTTGCAGGCCAAAAAAAATGAAAAAGTTAAATTCCAACTGTATTTGAAAGATAATAGGGGGTTTTCGTTTGTCACGTTGACATAGTCAACGTCTAATATGTGACGTCATTTCCGCGATCTGCGCATGCGTCGGGTCGTCTGGCGTCGTCAGGCCACATTTGCGAACCCGTTCATCGATGATTTGAGGTTCGTCAGAAAACTAGTGACCCGTCGTCAGAATGACGTCATCTTGCTACATCGCAGCGTAAATCAGAAAGTAAAAACAGAAAGAGAAATTGATAGAATGATTAAAAAACAAAGAATAACATAAGGAAAGACAGAAAAAAAAGTGTGATAGAATGATAAAAACAAAGAATAACATAAGAGAAGATGATAGAAGGAAAAAACAAAGAATAACATAAGGAAAGACAGAAAGAAAAGGTGAAAGAAGGAAAAAACAAAGAATAACATAAGGAAAGACAGAAAGAGAAGGTGACAGAAGGAAAAACAAAGAATAACATTAGAGAAGATGAAAGAAGGAAGAAACGAAAAATAACATAAGGAAAGACAGAAAGAGAAGATGAAAGAAGGAAAAACAAAGAATAACATAAGGAAAGACAGAAAGAGAAGGTGAAAGAAGGAAAAAACAAAGAATAACATAAGGAAAGACAGAAAGAGAAGGTGAAAGAAGGAAAAAAACAAAGAATAACATAAGGAAAGACAGAAAAAAAAGTGTGATAGAATGATAAAAACAAAGAATAACATAAGAGAAGATGATAGAAGGAAAAAAACAAAGAATAACATAAGGAAAGACAGAAAGAAAAGGTGAAAGAAGGAAAAAACAAAGAATAACATAAGGAAAGACAGAAAGAGAAGGTGACAGAAGGAAAAACAAAGAATAACATTAGAGAAGATGAAAGAAGGAAGAAACGAAAAATAACATAAGGAAAGACAGAAAGAGAAGATGAAAGAAGGAAAACCAAAGAATAACATAAGGAAAGACAGAAAGAGAAGGTGAAAGAAGGAAAAAACAAAGAATAACATAAGGAAAGACAGAAAGAGAAGGTGAAAGAAGGGAAAAAAACAAAGAATAACATAAGGAAAGACTGAAGAGAAAGTGAAAGAAGGAAAAAACAAAGAATAACATAAGGAAAGACAGAAAGAGAAGGTGAAAGAAGGAAAAAACAAAGAATAACATAAGGAAAGACAGAAAGAGAAGGTGAAAGAAGGAAAAAACAAAGAATAACATAAGGAAAGACAGAAAGAGAAGGTGAAAGAAGGAAAAAAACAAAGAATAACATAAGGAAAGACAGAAAGAGAAGGTGAAAGAAGGGAAAAAACAAAGAATAACATAAGGAAAGACTGAAGAGAAAGTGAAAGAAGGCAAAAACAAAGAATAACATAAGGAAAGACAGAAAGAGAAGGTGAAAGAAGGAAAAAACAAAGAATAACATAAGGAAAGACAGAAAGAGAAGGTGAAAGAAGGAAAAAATAAAGAATAACATAAGGAAAGACTGAAGCGAAAGTGAAAGAAGGAAAAAACAAAGAATAACATAAGGAAAGAGAAGGTGAAAGAAGGAAAAATCAAAGAATAACGTAAGTAAATACAAAAAGAGAAAGTGATAGAATGATAAAAACAAAGAATAACTTAAGAGAAGATGATAGAAGGAAGAAACAAAGAATAATACGAGGAAAGATAGAAAGAAAAATGATAGAATGATAACAACAACAATACCATTAGGAAAGACAGAAAGAGAAAATGATAAAGAATAGACAATGGAAAGATAGAAGAGAAGATGGAAGAAGGAAAAAACAAAGAATATCATAAGAAAAATAGAGAGAGTATAATAGAATAATAAACGAAGAACAAAATAAGAAGTGAAAGAAGGAGAAAATGAATAAGCGCGTCCGGGGCCATTACGTCATCGTGTAGAGAACGTGTGTCAACTTAAAACGAAAAGGGTTATAAGGTAGTGGACAGGACGGGTGTCTGACGTCAATTTGCATCGTTAGAGGACGTGAACGCCGTCCTCGTCCACACAAACGAAAAGCCCCTAATACTAATTTAGAACTTCCCTAAAAAAGGTGGGGCTTGAAAATGTCTTCAAGTGGGAAATTAACGACTAATAGTTGTCGAATCGACTTTAGGGCTATAGAGCCCAAAAGTAATAGTCTTGATTTTCAGACAATTGTACCGAATGGTCATACGTTTTATGCTGCGCGAAGATTCAATCAGTTTAATCTTGGCCATCACAAGAAGTGGGTTATTGATGTAGACAAGTGCTCATGTACCCGTTACAACTCTTTTCATGTATGTTATTACCAAAGAAGAAAAAAAGCCAGTCAGTCACTCAATAGTGTCTGACAGTGAAGTCTAGCAAGTAAACGGGTTTCCTTGCATAATTTGAATATAAGGACACTGCTAACATTTAAATTTCAGAGATAGGACATACATGACATATTCATAATTCCTGCAAAGTTCTACAGAATTTGAGGTTGGCTGCAAAAGGGACATAGTACCTTTAAGTTTTTGATTTTTTTTATATAATTTTGAAAGTAGTCCTTAGTCAATGAAAATTGGACTATAGGGTAATCAAGTATCCCCAATCATGTGAGTAGAATTCAGGTCACTAAGTTAAGGTCAAAGGTCATTTTAGGTCAACAAACTTAGACTTTTTTGTGGTATGATCAACATCAAGATTTTGATTTTTTAAAATATTTTCAAAAGTGTTTGTTCAAATTCCATGAAACACGTAAAATTATGTTTGTATGTATAGATTATTATGGATTATTGCGCGAATTAATTTCGGATTTGGGGCAACGTAGTTGGCTACGATGCCCCAAATCCGAAATTAATTCGCGCAATATGAAGATTTTTAACAAAGTTCAACAGGTTTTCGAACGGGCGTCGATGTGCAGCGCTTCTGAATCTAAATTCTCCCAACCATTTTTGAATTTTCCCCAACTTGTTTTTCCATGAAAAAAAGACATAAAAATCTGTCAACACTTAAATGTCTGGAATGGAATGTAGAGCCATTTTATTGATTTGTGAGATTTCCATTCACCTAAAATGTAATTAAATTGTAATAATATAGTTGGGAGAATTAAGGAATCGATCGGATCAGTTTTTCCCAATTTGTACCATGAATAATGGTCAGTTTTCGCTCAAATTTTCAGATTATCTTTAATTGTACATCTAGCATTGAAGTCACTACCTTAGCACCACTATCTCTCATCTGAACAATGTTACAAAGTCCCTTTAATATGAAAATAAATGAATCAATTTTTGTTATTTGCTCATGATTCTTAATCAATATTCACTTCAAAGTGCTGATTTTATCAGAGGATTTCATTTTGGGGGGCCTGCTAATGGGACACCCTGCCTATAAATAATGTTCCAACTTCAATTTTTCATCATATCGAATTGCGTAATACAGTCGAGACCGCCGAGAGCGTTTCCCTTGTTTAATTGAACTACACATCAATCAATATTCATTTACAAATTACATTTATTTATCCCCAGAGCTTCGTTTCCAGTATAGCTACTTCAGGATGGGTATCCAGAACAACTCGGACATGACTCAAGCCAAGATCTTCAAATACTCCCTTGATCACCTACGATGCAGGCATCTTATCCTGGAGAGGCTTGGTCTGTATGCTGCACCCAACAACAGAGGGCACTTTGCCATGAAGAATCCTAGTTTGTCAAGGCTCATTGATAGCTCCGAAAGAAGGTTCACAGAGAAGGTGGCTAAGATCAGCATGGAAGAGTATGTAACTTTTACCAAGATGCTCCTAGAGGAGATTGAGGTTGAAAAGACCAACAAAGATCAACATTCATGTAGAGCAATTCTTGATGAATTCACTGATGAAGACAGTCATTATGATGAAGATACTGATGACGATATTGACTCTGACAGTGATTTTGAGCTTTCACAGGATGGTGTCACCGAGACAGAACCATTTAACTTTGACAAAGTCGATTACAGAACGAAAAGGTGATATTATACTGTACTACTAACATTTACATTCTTTTCTGTTTATGTTTGAAAATGCAAAAATATGATAATTTTACTCTCATCGTTTGGTGTTCTGCATTACAGTTTACGATTTTCTAAATATGATTTGGTATTGTAAAATTAGAGAAATGTGAAGAGCAGGAATGTACCTAAATTCAAGAATTCTTCTTAAGAAGAATGAAATCACAGCATATAGATCACTGGAGCAAGATTCACATGATACTACCTACTACATTGGTGTATGTCAGTAGTATTTCTAAATTACAACCCAAGCACTCGTCATTTTTTCATATTATCTGATATCAGAATGATTAAATCCTCTAGTAATTTATAGCTGTTGGGTGGCTTGTCTCACCCCGTGTCCACACACAACAAATTCATTGTATAACTATCGCGATATGATGTAGTTGTGTGTGTGTGTGTACGCTTACTAACGAAATGTTGTATAACGAAACGCCAGTCTGGGCATCGTTTCGAACTGGAACTCGATTAAGAATCACGGCATGTGCTATGTGTGGACGTAACTAGTATAACTGGTCGAACTAGAACGTGACCTGACCTCTCAGTTCCGCTTCCATCTCATGACCGCAGTAGTAAAACCTATACAACGTTTTTTTAATAGAGTTTTGGGATAAACAATTTTGTGTGTGGACATGCTGTATAATGTGGTTAAATTATAGACATAGAGCCTCAATAACTTTTAAAGGGAAATAATCCAGCCCTCTGAAGGGAAGCAGAAATGTTGCAGAAACAGACTGGACAAAAGGTTTAAACAATTGTTGAATAATTAAAAATCTTTAACAATTTGTGAATTAATTAATTTTGCAAACTGTCCACATGGGAAGTTGAGTACCTATGACAAATGAGTTATTTCTCTTAGCTGTAGTGTCAGACAATGCACCCTATTTTTTCAGGATATAACGTGACTACAGTATAATTGATTTCAACATTCATGTATAGGTAATAATAATATTGGATTCTTATATAGCGCACGTATCGACCTTGCAAGGTCCTCAAGGCGCCCCAACATTTTAAGGAATTCCTTCGTACCGGTACCTATTTAACACCTGGGTGCCGCTGCGGGACTGAAAGGTATCACCTTTTGAATAAAGAACCTACATGTATAGCAGCAGTACTAATGTCCTTTGGCAAAACCTTAATCTACATTTGCCACACTCCACCAACTTTAGGTAGGTTTGGTTTAAAAATCTCGAGGGGCGTGGGGCAGCACCCCCCCCCCCCAAAGTTCCTTAGTGGTAGTTATTGCACATTTTCTTCTTCTTTAAACCCATGGCTGGATTCTATCCTAAATTTGTAAGAATCACCTGCAGGAAAGGTTGTTCACTTTGAATCAAGGATAAATATCTCTTCGAAATGCCTAGTTACTCTCATTTTTTAAATGTCTTATTCTGATAGATATGAAGTGTAGATATGATTTCAGACCAAAATGTTGGTAGGGATTATGGCTATACATTGTAGGAAATTATTTTAATTTTAATTTTTATATCGTATGTTCCTGGTGCAAAGGGGATGGGAGCTATCCAAACTAGGCCCCTAATTGCGAGGCCCCTACTTTTATCAGCTCAGTATTTATAGAATACTGTTATAAAATGTCACTCATTAATTTGCTGCTCTCACTTTTTTGTATTACACTACAAGATTCGAAGGTAATTCTTTGGTCCCAAGGGGTTTGGTTTACATATCATTTTTTTTGTTAAGGTTCTTGTGATATTTTAGATATTGGATTAAAAAAAAAAAAAAGTATTATTTGACAAATTGAAGTTTTGGAATGTTGTATTTTAATTACTTTAGTTGTTGTTCATTTGAGACAAATTCAATATGCAATATTGTTGTATTTAGTGATACCATACATCGATGTTATGATCATCAAATCTCACCAATCCTGTTGCTCTGCTTTAATCCAGAACAACAGGCTACAGTTGGGAAAAAAGGCGGCCTCAACCCTCGAGACGGATCACAATGACGTCACAATGCGGGGAATTTGACCTACAACAGCTGGGGGTCCAGTATAACATACGCGCGGCCTATTTATACTTTAAGGTTGCGCTTAAAGGAAAGCTATGCGCGCATAAAGTGATCTTCAGTGATCTTCAGCTTGCTCTTGATGCAGTATCTGATTACTGTAAAAAATCGTTTCTTCAAGTTACCACAGCTAAAACCAAAGTTGTATTCTCTCGTGGTAAAGTTTGAAAAATTCCTATATTCTTGGAACTACTTTTAACTACAACAACAAATTTCGTAAAGCACAAATTATGCAACTTAATCAAGCTAGACGAGCAATGTATAGTCTATTATCTAAAACTTATCAACTGCACTTACCTATTGATATCCTCTTGGAATTATTTAATCAACTTGTGTTGCCTATTCTGCTCTATGGAAGTGAGATATGGGGATTTGAAGTGCTACATGATCTTGAAATTTTCCACATGAAATTTTGTAAGCAAGCCCTTTCTGTCAACAAAACAACTGCAAATTGTATGGTACTTGGTGAATTGGGGGAGGCTTAAACTTGAGAAATATATCGAAAGCAGAATGATAAACTTCTGGTGTAGGATTGTACATAGTGGACAGGATAAATTTTCTGGTAAGGTGTATATTATCTTAAAATTACTCTTTGAGAAGAATATATATCAGGCACCTTAAAAAAATCAAGCTGACTGGACAATATGAGGATGTCTAATTTATGGGAAATATGTGAAAATACTAGCTATGAGTGGGTCAAACAAACTGTGGAACGTCGATTGAGAGATTCTCATGCTCAGTATTGGTCTACTTGGATAATTCGCATTGTGTTAACTATCGAATCTTCAAACATTCTTTATGTTTAGAAAGATACTTAATCGATCACATTAAAAGAGATCGGACAATATTAAGTCTTTTTCGCTCAGGCAATCATTACCTGCCGATTATAGCTGGTAAATATTCAAATACTCCAAGGGAAATAAGGCTATGTACGCTGTGCAATTTGCAATCGCTTGGGGATGAGTTTCATTATTTGTTTGTATGCCCTACCTTTCGTTCAGACAGAAAATTGTTCATTGATAAATATTTCATTGAAAGACCGAATACACTGAAAATGGGTCAGCTTTTTTTAAACTCAATAATGTACAAACGTTTAAACTTAGTAAAATTCTGTCGAAAAATAATGCTTCGTTTTCATTAATTTAAGTATGTGCAAAAACATGTTATGAGTTCAATATTAACTCTATGTCTCTTTTTTGTCAATTTATTAAATTGATATCAAGAATATTTTCAGTAATTCATTAATTCAGATATCAATTTACTGGTGCCAGTAAATTTCTTTTTCAATTGCTTCCATTAATGTCTTCATTAATTATCGTTTTAATTAATATTATTATCATTATCAATATTGTTATTATCATCATTATTTTGCGCAATGTTTAAAACGATGTGTAGAGCTCTAAAACCTTGCATAAACTGTCCAATTGCACTAAAAGAACCATTTGAGGCGTATTTGTTAGTTTTTCATCACATTTGCAAATATCTTTCTTTAAAAGAACGCTGAGGTCTCATGAGTGGTATCATTATGTTGCACTCGAGCTTCTCTACCAGTTAGCGTCATCGGTTTATGTTTCTCATCTCTATTTTTTGCGCAATAGTGAAAACGATTTAATCGTTTTCTTTCGATTGCGCAAGAAATAATGATGAGAGAGATAAACCGATGTCAAGAACAGATAGAGAAGCTCAAGCGCAACATAATGATACCTCTTAGAAGTCCATGGCTTTCTTTTTAAGAAAGATATTTGCAAATGTAAAACATGCTTCAAATGGCTCCTTTTATAGCGCAAAATGACAGTATATACGCGATTTAATCGTTTTCTTTCGATTGCGCAAGAAATAATGATGAGAGAGATAAACCGATGTCAAGAACAGATAGAGAAGCTCAAGCGCAACATAATGATACCTCTTAGAAGTCCATGGTATCCTTTTTAAGAAAGATATTTGCAAATGTTAAACATGCTTCAAATGGCTCCTTTTATAGCGCAAAATGACAGTATATACGCGATTTAATCGTTTTCTTTCGATTGCGCAAGAAATAATGATGAGAGAGATAAACCGATGTCAAGAACAGATAGAGAAGCTCAAGCGCAACATAATGATACCTCTTAGAAGTCCATGGTATCCTTTTTAAGAAAGATATTTGCAAATGTAAAAAGTGCTTCAAATGGCTCCTTTTATAGCGCAAAATGACAGTATATACGCGATTTAATCGTTTTCTTTTGATTGCGCAAGAAATAATGATGAGAGAGATAAACCGATGTCAAGAACAGATAGAGAAGCTCAAGCGCAACATAATGATACCTCTTAGAAGTCCATGGCTTTCTTTTTAAGAAAGATATTTGCAAATGTAAAACATGCTTCAAATGGCTCCTTTTATAGCGCAAAATGACAGTATATACGCGATTTAATCGTTTTCTTTCGATTGCGCATGAAATAATGATGAGAGAGATAAACCGATGTCAAGAACAGATAGAGAAGCTCAAGCGCAACATAATGATACCTCTTAGAAGTCCATGGCTTTCTTTTTAAGAAAGATATTTGCAAATGTAAAACATGCTTCAAATGGCTCCTTTTATAGCGCAAAATGACAGTATATACGCGATTTAATCGTTTTCTTTCGATTGCGCAAGAAATAATGATGAGAGAGATAAACCGATGTCAAGAACAGATAGAGAAGCTCAAGCGCAACATAATGATACCTCTTAGAAGTCCATGGTATCCTTTTTAAGAAAGATATTTGCAAATGTAAAACATGCTTCAAATGGCTCCTTTTATAGCGCAAAATGACAGTATATACGCGATTTAATCGTTTTCTTTCGATTGCGCATGAAATAATGATGAGAGAGATAAACCGATGTCAAGAACAGATAGAGAAGCTCAAGCGCAACATAATGATACCTCTTAGAAGTCCATGGCTTTCTTTTTAAGAAAGATATTTGCAAATGTAAAACATGCTTCAAATGGCTCCTTTTATACGCAAAATGACAGTATATACGCGATTTAATCGTTTTCTTTCGATTGCGCAAGAAATAATGATGAGAGAGATAAACCGATGTCAAGAACAGATAGAGAAGCTCAAGCGCAACATAATGATACCTCTTAGAAGTCCATGGTATCCTTTTTAAGAAAGATATTTGCAAATGTAAAACATGCTTCAAATGGCTCCTTTTATAGCGCAAAATGACAGTATATACGCGATTTAATCGTTTTCTTTTGATTGCGCAAGAAATAATGATGAGAGAGATAAACCGATGTCAAGAACAGATAGAGAAGCTCAAGCGCAACATAATGATACCTCTTAGAAGTCCATGGTATCCTTTTTAAGAAAGATATTTGCAAATGTTAAACATGCTTCAAATGGCTCCTTTTATAGCGCAAAATGACAGTATATACGCGATTTAATCGTTTTCTTTCGATTGCGCAAGAAATAATGATGAGAGAGATAAACCGATGTCAAGAACAGATAGAGAAGCTCAAGCGCAACATAATGATACCTCTTAGAAGTCCATGGTATCCTTTTTAAGAAAGATATTTGCAAATGTAAAACATGCTTCAAATGGCTCCTTTTATAGCGCAAAATGACAGTATATACGCGATTTAATCGTTTTCTTTTGATTGCGCAAGAAATAATGATGAGAGAGATAAACCGATGTCAAGAACAGATAGAGAAGCTCAAGCGCAACATAATGATACCTCTTAGAAGTCCATGGTATCCTTTTTAAGAAAGATATTTGCAAATGTAAAACATGCTTCAAATGGCTCCTTTTATAGCGCAAAATGACAGTATATACGCGATTTAATCGTTTTCTTTCGATTGCGCAAGAAATAATGATGAGAGAGATAAACCGATGTCAAGAACAGATAGAGAAGCTCAAGCGCAACATAATGATACCTCTTAGAAGTCCATGGTATCCTTTTTAAGAAAGATATTTGCAAATGTAAAACATGCTTCAAATGGCTCCTTTTATAGGGCAAAATGACAGTATATACGCGATTTAATCGTTTTCTTTTGATTGCGCAAGAAATAATGATGAGAGAGATAAACCGATGTCAAGAACTACGTCTACGTCTACGTCTATGCTGGTACTCGTCAAAAGCCTTTTCAGCAACTAAACGAGGATATTGTGGTGTGGTGTCTCTCATAGTGGTCATGATTGATTGATTAGTGCATAGTGCGTATATACAAGTTGTGCGAGTAAAAACAGATCCTCCTATGATTTAGGCGCTGATGGCTCCCTTGAACTTCTCCACAGAGGGCAGTTCAATGAAGTTGGTAGGGAGCTCATCCCAGTCCCGGAGTGTTCTTGGGAAGAAACTTTGCCTGTAGCTGTCAGAGTTGGAGCTGGGTCTCATGAATCTGTGTCGGTGTTGCTGACGTGTTGAACGGAGTCTTGGTTGGATGTAGTCTGGAATTGGTACTGCGACTAGGTGGTTGATGGCTTTGTAAAGCATGGTTAATCGGGCTTGCCTGCGTCTCTCCTCTAAGGGTTGGAGTGCTAGATCTTCTCTCATTTTGGTGACGCTGACAGATAGAGAAGCTCAAGCGCAACATAATGATACCTCTTAGAAGTCCATGGTATCCTTTTTAAGAAAGATATTTGCAAATGTAAAACATGCTTCAAATGGCTCCTTTTATAGCGCAAAATGACAGTATATACGCGATTTAATCGTTTTCTTTCGATTGCGCAAGAAATAATGATGAGAGAGATAAACCGATGTCAAGAACAGATAGAGAAGCTTCAAGCGCAATATAATGATACCTCTTAGAAGTCCATGGTATCCTTTTTAAGAAAGATATTTGCAAATGTAAAACATGCTTCAAATGGCTCCTTTTATAGCGCAAAATGACAGTATATACGCGATTTAATCGTTTTCTTTTGATTGCGCAAGAAATAATGATGAGAGAGATAAACCGATGTCAAGAACAGATAGAGAAGCTTCAAGCGCAATATAATGATACCTCTTAGAAGTCCATGGCTTTCTTTTTAAGAAAGATATTTGCAAATGTAAAACATGCTTCAAATGGCTCCTTTTATAGCGCAAAATGACAGTATATACGCGATTTAATCGTTTTCTTTTGATTGCGCAAGATATAATGATGAGAGAGATAAACCGATGTCAAGAACAGATAGAGAAGCTCAAGCGCAACATAATGATACCTCTTAGAAGTCCATGGTATCCTTTTTAAGAAAGATATTTGCAAATGTAAAACATGCTTCAAATGGCTCCTTTTATAGCGCAAAATGACAGTATATACGCGATTTAATCGTTTTCTTTTGATTGCGCAAGAAATAATGATAAACCGATGTCAAGAACAGATAGAGAAGCTCAAGCGCAACATAATGATACCTCTTAGAAGTCCATGGTATCCTTTTTAAGAAAGATATTTGCAAATGTAAAACATGCTTCAAATGGCTCCTTTTATAGCGCAAAATGACAGTATATACGCGATTTAATCGTTTTCTTTCGATTGCGCAAGAAATAATGATGAGAGAGATAAACCAATGTCAAGAACAGATAGAGAAGCTCAAGCGCAACATAATGATACCTCTTAGAAGTCCATGGTATCCTTTTTAAGAAAGATATTTGCAAATGTTAAACATGCTTCAAATGGCTCCTTTTATAGCGCAAAATGACAGTATATACGCGATTTAATCGTTTTCTTTCGATTGCGCAAGAAATAATGATGAGAGAGATAAACCGATGTCAAGAACAGATAGAGAAGCTCAAGCGCAACATAATGATACCTCTTAGAAGTCCATGGCTTTCTTTTTAAAAAAGATATTTGCAAATGTAAAACATGCTTCAAATGGCTCCTTTTATAGCGCAAAATGACAGTATATACGCGATTTAATCGTTTTCTTTCGATTGCGCAAGAAATAATGATGAGAGAGATAAACCGATGTCAAGAACAGATAGAGAAGCTCAAGCGCAACATAATGATACCTCTTAGAAGTACATGGTATCCTTTTTAAGAAAGATATTTGCAAATGTTAAACATGCTTCAAATGGCTCCTTTTATAGCGCAAAATGACAGTATATACGCGATTTAATCGTTTTCTTTCGATTGCGCAAGAAATAATGATGAGAGAGATAAACCGATGTCAAGAACAGATAGAGAAGCTCAAGCGCAACATAATGATACCTCTTAGAAGTCCATGGTATCCTTTTTAAGAAAGATATTTGCAAATGTTAAACATGCTTCAAATGGCTCCTTTTATAGCGCAAAATGACAGTATATACGCGATTTAATCGTTTTCTTTCGATTGCGCAAGAAATAATGATGAGAGAGATAAACCGATGTCAAGAACAGATAGAGAAGCTCAAGCGCAACATAATGATACCTCTTAGAAGTCCATGGCTTTCTTTTTAAGAAAGATATTTGCAAATGTAAAACATGCTTCAAATGGCTCCTTTTATAGCGCAAAATGACAGTATATACGCGATTTAATCGTTTTCTTTCGATTGCGCAAGAAATAATGATGAGAGAGATAAACCGATGTCAAGAACAGATAGAGAAGCTCAAGCGCAACATAATGATACCTCTTAGAAGTCCATGGCTTTCTTTTTAAGAAAGATATTTGCAAATGTAAAACATGCTTCAAATGGCTCCTTTTATAGCGCAAAATGACAGTATATACGCGATTTAATCGTTTTCTTTCGATTGCGCAAGAAATAATGATGAGAGAGATAAACCGATGTCAAGAACAGATAGAGAAGCTCAAGCGCAACATAATGATACCTCTTAGAAGTCCATGGTATCCTTTTTAAGAAAGATATTTGCAAATGTTAAACATGCTTCAAATGGCTCCTTTTATAGCGCAAAATGACAGTATATACGCGATTTAATCGTTTTCTTTCGATTGCGCAAGAAATAATGATGAGAGAGATAAACCGATGTCAAGAACAGATAGAGAAGCTCAAGCGCAACATAATGATACCTCTTAGAAGTCCATGGCTTTCTTTTTAAAAAAGATATTTGCAAATGTAAAACATGCTTCAAATGGCTCCTTTTATAGCGCAAAATGACAGTATATACGCGATTTAATCGTTTTCTTTCGATTGCGCAAGAAATAATGATGAGAGAGATAAACCGATGTCAAGAACAGATAGAGAAGCTCAAGCGCAACATAATGATACCTCTTAGAAGTACATGGTATCCTTTTTAAGAAAGATATTTGCAAATGTAAAACATGCTTCAAATGGCTCCTTTTATAGCGCAAAATGACAGTATATACGCGATTTAATCGTTTTCTTTCGATTGCGCAAGAAATAATGATGAGAGAGATAAACCGATGTCAAGAACAGATAGAGAAGCTCAAGCGCAACATAATGATACCTCTTAGAAGTCCATGGTATCCTTTTTAAGAAAGATATTTGCAAATGTAAAACATGCTTCAAATGGCTCCTTTTATAGCGCAAAATGACAGTATATACGCGATTTAATCGTTTTCTTTTGATTGCGCAAGAAATAATGATGAGAGAGATAAACCGATGTCAAGAACAGATAGAGAAGCTCAAGCGCAACATAATGATACCTCTTAGAAGTCCATGGCTTTCTTTTTAAGAAAGATATTTGCAAATGTAAAACATGCTTCAAATGGCTCCTTTTATAGCGCAAAATGACAGTATATACGCGATTTAATCGTTTTCTTTCGATTGCGCAAGAAATAATGATGAGAGAGATAAACCGATGTCAAGAACAGATAGAGAAGCTCAAGCGCAACATAATGATACCTCTTAGAAGTCCATGGCTTTCTTTTTAAGAAAGATATTTGCAAATGTAAAACATGCTTCAAATGGCTCCTTTTATAGCGCAAAATGACAGTATATACGCGATTTAATCGTTTTCTTTCGATTGCGCAAGAAATAATGATGAGAGAGATAAACCGATGTCAAGAACAGATAGAGAAGCTCAAGCGCAACATAATGATACCTCTTAGAAGTCCATGGTATCCTTTTTAAGAAAGATATTTGCAAATGTAAAACATGCTTCAAATGGCTCCTTTTATAGCGCAAAATGACAGTATATACGCGATTTAATCGTTTTCTTTTGATTGCGCAAGAAATAATGATGAGAGAGATAAACCGATGTCAAGAACAGATAGAGAAGCTCAAGCGCAACATAATGATACCTCTTAGAAGTCCATGGCTTTCTTTTTAAGAAAGATATTTGCAAATGTAAAACATGCTTCAAATGGCTCCTTTTATAGCGCAAAATGACAGTATATACGCGATTTAATCGTTTTCTTTCGATTGCGCAAGAAATAATGATGAGAGAGATAAACCGATGTCAAGAACAGATAGAGAAGCTCAAGCGCAACATAATGATACCTCTTAGAAGTCCATGGTATCCTTTTTAAGAAAGATATTTGCAAATGTAAAACATGCTTCAAATGGCTCCTTTTATAGCGCAAAATGACAGTATATACGCGATTTAATCGTTTTCTTTCGATTGCGCAAGAAATAATGATGAGAGAGATAAACCGATGTCAAGAACAGATAGAGAAGCTCAAGCGCAACATAATGATACCTCTTAGAAGTCCATGGCTTTCTTTTTAAGAAAGATATTTGCAAATGTAAAACATGCTTCAAATGGCTCCTTTTATAGCGCAAAATGACAGTATATACGCGATTTAATCGTTTTCTTTCGATTGCGCAAGAAATAATGATGAGAGAGATAAACCGATGTCAAGAACAGATAGAGAAGCTCAAGCGCAACATAATGATACCTCTTAGAAGTCCATGGTATCCTTTTTAAGAAAGATATTTGCAAATGTTAAACATGCTTCAAATGGCTCCTTTTATAGCGCAAAATGACAGTATATACGCGATTTAATCGTTTTCTTTCGATTGCGCAAGAAATAATGATGAGAGAGATAAACCGATGTCAAGAACAGATAGAGAAGCTCAAGCGCAACATAATGATACCTCTTAGAAGTCCATGGTATCCTTTTTAAGAAAGATATTTGCAAATGTAAAAATGCTTCAAATGGCTCCTTTTATAGCGCAAAATGACAGTATATACGCGATTTAATCGTTTTCTTTTGATTGCGCAAGAAATAATGATGAGAGAGATAAACCGATGTCAAGAACAGATAGAGAAGCTCAAGCGCAACATAATGATACCTCTTAGAAGTCCATGGCTTTCTTTTTAAGAAAGATATTTGCAAATGTAAAACATGCTTCAAATGGCTCCTTTTATAGCGCAAAATGACAGTATATACGCGATTTAATCGTTTTCTTTCGATTGCGCAAGAAATAATGATGAGAGAGATAAACCGATGTCAAGAACAGATAGAGAAGCTCAAGCGCAACATAATGATACCTCTTAGAAGTCCATGGCTTTCTTTTTAAGAAAGATATTTGCAAATGTAAAACATGCTTCAAATGGCTCCTTTTATAGCGCAAAATGACAGTATATACGCGATTTAATCGTTTTCTTTCGATTGCGCAAGAAATAATGATGAGAGAGATAAACCGATGTCAAGAACAGATAGAGAAGCTCAAGCGCAACATAATGATACCTCTTAGAAGTCCATGGTATCCTTTTTAAGAAAGATATTTGCAAATGTAAAACATGCTTCAAATGGCTCCTTTTATAGCGCAAAATGACAGTATATACGCGATTTAATCGTTTTCTTTCGATTGCGCATGAAATAATGATGAGAGAGATAAACCGATGTCAAGAACAGATAGAGAAGCTCAAGCGCAACATAATGATACCTCTTAGAAGTCCATGGCTTTCTTTTTAAGAAAGATATTTGCAAATGTAAAACATGCTTCAAATGGCTCCTTTTATAGCGCAAAATGACAGTATATACGCGATTTAATCGTTTTCTTTCGATTGCGCAAGAAATAATGATGAGAGAGATAAACCGATGTCAAGAACAGATAGAGAAGCTCAAGCGCAACATAATGATACCTCTTAGAAGTCCATGGTATCCTTTTTAAGAAAGATATTTGCAAATGTAAAACATGCTTCAAATGGCTCCTTTTATAGCGCAAAATGACAGTATATACGCGATTTAATCGTTTTCTTTTGATTGCGCAAGAAATAATGATGAGAGAGATAAACCGATGTCAAGAACAGATAGAGAAGCTCAAGCGCAACATAATGATACCTCTTAGAAGTCCATGGTATCCTTTTTAAGAAAGATATTTGCAAATGTTAAACATGCTTCAAATGGCTCCTTTTATAGCGCAAAATGACAGTATATACGCGATTTAATCGTTTTCTTTCGATTGCGCAAGAAATAATGATGAGAGAGATAAACCGATGTCAAGAACAGATAGAGAAGCTCAAGCGCAACATAATGATACCTCTTAGAAGTCCATGGTATCCTTTTTAAGAAAGATATTTGCAAATGTAAAACATGCTTCAAATGGCTCCTTTTATAGCGCAAAATGACAGTATATACGCGATTTAATCGTTTTCTTTTGATTGCGCAAGAAATAATGATGAGAGAGATAAACCGATGTCAAGAACAGATAGAGAAGCTCAAGCGCAACATAATGATACCTCTTAGAAGTCCATGGTATCCTTTTTAAGAAAGATATTTGCAAATGTAAAACATGCTTCAAATGGCTCCTTTTATAGCGCAAAATGACAGTATATACGCGATTTAATCGTTTTCTTTCGATTGCGCAAGAAATAATGATGAGAGAGATAAACCGATGTCAAGAACAGATAGAGAAGCTCAAGCGCAACATAATGATACCTCTTAGAAGTCCATGGTATCCTTTTTAAGAAAGATATTTGCAAATGTAAAACATGCTTCAAATGGCTCCTTTTATAGGGCAAAATGACAGTATATACGCGATTTAATCGTTTTCTTTTGATTGCGCAAGAAATAATGATGAGAGAGATAAACCGATGTCAAGAACTACGTCTACGTCTACGTCTATGCTGGTACTCGTCAAAAGCCTTTTCAGCAACTAAACGAGGATATTGTGGTGTGGTGTCTCTCATAGTGGTCATGATTGATTGATTAGTGCATAGTGCGTATATACAAGTTGTGCGAGTAAAAACAGATCCTCCTATGATTTAGGCGCTGATGGCTCCCTTGAACTTCTCCACAGAGGGCAGTTCAATGAAGTTGGTAGGGAGCTCATCCCAGTCCCGGAGTGTTCTTGGGAAGAAACTTTGCCTGTAGCTGTCAGAGTTGGAGCTGGGTCTCATGAATCTGTGTCGGTGTTGCTGACGTGTTGAACGGAGTCTTGGTTGGATGTAGTCTGGAATTGGTACTGCGACTAGGTGGTTGATGGCTTTGTAAAGCATGGTTAATCGGGCTTGCCTGCGTCTCTCCTCTAAGGGTTGGAGTGCTAGATCTTCTCTCATTTTGGTGACGCTGACAGATAGAGAAGCTCAAGCGCAACATAATGATACCTCTTAGAAGTCCATGGTATCCTTTTTAAGAAAGATATTTGCAAATGTAAAACATGCTTCAAATGGCTCCTTTTATAGCGCAAAATGACAGTATATACGCGATTTAATCGTTTTCTTTCGATTGCGCAAGAAATAATGATGAGAGAGATAAACCGATGTCAAGAACAGATAGAGAAGCTTCAAGCGCAACATAATGATACCTCTTAGAAGTCCATGGTATCCTTTTTAAGAAAGATATTTGCAAATGTAAAACATGCTTCAAATGGCTCCTTTTATAGCGCAAAATGACAGTATATACGCGATTTAATCGTTTTCTTTTGATTGCGCAAGAAATAATGATGAGAGAGATAAACCGATGTCAAGAACAGATAGAGAAGCTTCAAGCGCAATATAATGATACCTCTTAGAAGTCCATGGCTTTCTTTTTAAGAAAGATATTTGCAAATGTAAAACATGCTTCAAATGGCTCCTTTTATAGCGCAAAATGACAGTATATACGCGATTTAATCGTTTTCTTTTGATTGCGCAAGATATAATGATGAGAGAGATAAACCGATGTCAAGAACAGATAGAGAAGCTCAAGCGCAACATAATGATACCTCTTAGAAGTCCATGGTATCCTTTTTAAGAAAGATATTTGCAAATGTAAAACATGCTTCAAATGGCTCCTTTTATAGCGCAAAATGACAGTATATACGCGATTTAATCGTTTTCTTTTGATTGCGCAAGAAATAATGATAAACCGATGTCAAGAACAGATAGAGAAGCTCAAGCGCAACATAATGATACCTCTTAGAAGTCCATGGTATCCTTTTTAAGAAAGATATTTGCAAATGTAAAACATGCTTCAAATGGCTCCTTTTATAGCGCAAAATGACAGTATATACGCGATTTAATCGTTTTCTTTCGATTGCGCAAGAAATAATGATGAGAGAGATAAACCAATGTCAAGAACAGATAGAGAAGCTCAAGCGCAACATAATGATACCTCTTAGAAGTCCATGGTATCCTTTTTAAGAAAGATATTTGCAAATGTTAAACATGCTTCAAATGGCTCCTTTTATAGCGCAAAATGACAGTATATACGCGATTTAATCGTTTTCTTTCGATTGCGCAAGAAATAATGATGAGAGAGATAAACCGATGTCAAGAACAGATAGAGAAGCTCAAGCGCAACATAATGATACCTCTTAGAAGTCCATGGCTTTCTTTTTAAAAAAGATATTTGCAAATGTAAAACATGCTTCAAATGGCTCCTTTTATAGCGCAAAATGACAGTATATACGCGATTTAATCGTTTTCTTTCGATTGCGCAAGAAATAATGATGAGAGAGATAAACCGATGTCAAGAACAGATAGAGAAGCTCAAGCGCAACATAATGATACCTCTTAGAAGTCCATGGTATCCTTTTTAAGAAAGATATTTGCAAATGTAAAACATGCTTCAAATGGCTCCTTTTATAGCGCAAAATGACAGTATATACGCGATTTAATCGTTTTCTTTCGATTGCGCAAGAAATAATGATGAGAGAGATAAACCGATGTCAAGAACAGATAGAGAAGCTCAAGCGCAACATAATGATACCTCTTAGAAGTCCATGGTATCCTTTTTAAGAAAGATATTTGCAAATGTAAAACATGCTTCAAATGGCTCCTTTTATAGCGCAAAATGACAGTATATACGCGATTTAATCGTTTTCTTTTGATTGCGCAAGAAATAATGATGAGAGAGATAAACCGATGTCAAGAACAGATAGAGAAGCTCAAGCGCAACATAATGATACCTCTTAGAAGTCCATGGCTTTCTTTTTAAGAAAGATATTTGCAAATGTAAAACATGCTTCAAATGGCTCCTTTTATAGCGCAAAATGACAGTATATACGCGATTTAATCGTTTTCTTTCGATTGCGCAAGAAATAATGATGAGAGAGATAAACCGATGTCAAGAACAGATAGAGAAGCTCAAGCGCAACATAATGATACCTCTTAGAAGTCCATGGCTTTCTTTTTAAGAAAGATATTTGCAAATGTAAAACATGCTTCAAATGGCTCCTTTTATAGCGCAAAATGACAGTATATACGCGATTTAATCGTTTTCTTTCGATTGCGCAAGAAATAATGATGAGAGAGATAAACCGATGTCAAGAACAGATAGAGAAGCTCAAGCGCAACATAATGATACCTCTTAGAAGTCCATGGTATCCTTTTTAAGAAAGATATTTGCAAATGTAAAACATGCTTCAAATGGCTCCTTTTATAGCGCAAAATGACAGTATATACGCGATTTAATCGTTTTCTTTTGATTGCGCAAGAAATAATGATGAGAGAGATAAACCGATGTCAAGAACAGATAGAGAAGCTCAAGCGCAACATAATGATACCTCTTAGAAGTCCATGGCTTTCTTTTTAAGAAAGATATTTGCAAATGTAAAACATGCTTCAAATGGCTCCTTTTATAGCGCAAAATGACAGTATATACGCGATTTAATCGTTTTCTTTCGATTGCGCAAGAAATAATGATGAGAGAGATAAACCGATGTCAAGAACAGATAGAGAAGCTCAAGCGCAACATAATGATACCTCTTAGAAGTCCATGGTATCCTTTTTAAGAAAGATATTTGCAAATGTTAAACATGCTTCAAATGGCTCCTTTTATAGCGCAAAATGACAGTATATACGCGATTTAATCGTTTTCTTTCGATTGCGCAAGAAATAATGATGAGAGAGATAAACCGATGTCAAGAACAGATAGAGAAGCTCAAGCGCAACATAATGATACCTCTTAGAAGTCCATGGCTTTCTTTTTAAGAAAGATATTTGCAAATGTAAAACATGCTTCAAATGGCTCCTTTTATAGCGCAAAATGACAGTATATACGCGATTTAATCGTTTTCTTTCGATTGCGCAAGAAATAATGATGAGAGAGATAAACCGATGTCAAGAACAGATAGAGAAGCTCAAGCGCAACATAATGATACCTCTTAGAAGTCCATGGTATCCTTTTTAAGAAAGATATTTGCAAATGTTAAACATGCTTCAAATGGCTCCTTTTATAGCGCAAAATGACAGTATATACGCGATTTAATCGTTTTCTTTCGATTGCGCAAGAAATAATGATGAGAGAGATAAACCGATGTCAAGAACAGATAGAGAAGCTCAAGCGCAACATAATGATACCTCTTAGAAGTCCATGGTATCCTTTTTAAGAAAGATATTTGCAAATGTAAAAATGCTTCAAATGGCTCCTTTTATAGCGCAAAATGACAGTATATACGCGATTTAATCGTTTTCTTTTGATTGCGCAAGAAATAATGATGAGAGAGATAAACCGATGTCAAGAACAGATAGAGAAGCTCAAGCGCAACATAATGATACCTCTTAGAAGTCCATGGCTTTCTTTTTAAGAAAGATATTTGCAAATGTAAAACATGCTTCAAATGGCTCCTTTTATAGCGCAAAATGACAGTATATACGCGATTTAATCGTTTTCTTTCGATTGCGCAAGAAATAATGATGAGAGAGATAAACCGATGTCAAGAACAGATAGAGAAGCTCAAGCGCAACATAATGATACCTCTTAGAAGTCCATGGCTTTCTTTTTAAGAAAGATATTTGCAAATGTAAAACATGCTTCAAATGGCTCCTTTTATAGCGCAAAATGACAGTATATACGCGATTTAATCGTTTTCTTTCGATTGCGCAAGAAATAATGATGAGAGAGATAAACCGATGTCAAGAACAGATAGAGAAGCTCAAGCGCAACATAATGATACCTCTTAGAAGTCCATGGTATCCTTTTTAAGAAAGATATTTGCAAATGTAAAACATGCTTCAAATGGCTCCTTTTATAGCGCAAAATGACAGTATATACGCGATTTAATCGTTTTCTTTCGATTGCGCAAGAAATAATGATGAGAGAGATAAACCGATGTCAAGAACAGATAGAGAAGCTCAAGCGCAACATAATGATACCTCTTAGAAGTCCATGGCTTTCTTTTTAAGAAAGATATTTGCAAATGTAAAACATGCTTCAAATGGCTCCTTTTATAGCGCAAAATGACAGTATATACGCGATTTAATCGTTTTCTTTCGATTGCGCAAGAAATAATGATGAGAGAGATAAACCGATGTCAAGAACAGATAGAGAAGCTCAAGCGCAACATAATGATACCTCTTAGAAGTCCATGGTATCCTTTTTAAGAAAGATATTTGCAAATGTAAAACATGCTTCAAATGGCTCCTTTTATAGCGCAAAATGACAGTATATACGCGATTTAATCGTTTTCTTTTGATTGCGCAAGAAATAATGATGAGAGAGATAAACCGATGTCAAGAACAGATAGAGAAGCTCAAGCGCAACATAATGATACCTCTTAGAAGTCCATGGTATCCTTTTTAAGAAAGATATTTGCAAATGTTAAACATGCTTCAAATGGCTCCTTTTATAGCGCAAAATGACAGTATATACGCGATTTAATCGTTTTCTTTCGATTGCGCAAGAAATAATGATGAGAGAGATAAACCGATGTCAAGAACAGATAGAGAAGCTCAAGCGCAACATAATGATACCTCTTAGAAGTCCATGGTATCCTTTTTAAGAAAGATATTTGCAAATGTAAAACATGCTTCAAATGGCTCCTTTTATAGCGCAAAATGACAGTATATACGCGATTTAATCGTTTTCTTTTGATTGCGCAAGAAATAATGATGAGAGAGATAAACCGATGTCAAGAACAGATAGAGAAGCTCAAGCGCAACATAATGATACCTCTTAGAAGTCCATGGTATCCTTTTTAAGAAAGATATTTGCAAATGTAAAACATGCTTCAAATGGCTCCTTTTATAGCGCAAAATGACAGTATATACGCGATTTAATCGTTTTCTTTCGATTGCGCAAGAAATAATGATGAGAGAGATAAACCGATGTCAAGAACAGATAGAGAAGCTCAAGCGCAACATAATGATACCTCTTAGAAGTCCATGGTATCCTTTTTAAGAAAGATATTTGCAAATGTAAAACATGCTTCAAATGGCTCCTTTTATAGCGCAAAATGACAGTATATACGCGATTTAATCGTTTTCTTTTGATTGCGCAAGAAATAATGATGAGAGAGATAAACCGATGTCAAGAACTAGTCTACGTCTACGTCTATGCTGGTACTCGTCAAAAGCCTTTTCAGCAACTAAACGAGGATATTGTGGTGTGGTGTCTCTCATAGTGGTCATGATTGATTGATTAGTGCATAGTGCGTATATACAAGTTGTGCGAGTAAAAACAGATCCTCCTATGATTTAGGCGCTGATGGCTCCCTTGAACTTCTCCACAGAGGGCAGTTCAATGAAGTTGGTAGGGAGCTCATCCCAGTCCCGGAGTGTTCTTGGAAAGAAACTTTGCCTGTAGCTGTCAGAGTTGGAGCTGGGTCTCATGAATCTGTGTCGGTGTTGCTGACGTGTTGAACGGAGTCTTGGTTGGATGTAGTCTGGAATTGGTACTGCGACTAGGTGGTTGATGGCTTTGTAAAGCATGGTTAATCGGGCTTGCCTGCGTCTCTCCTCTAAGGGTTGGAGTGCTAGATCTTCTCTCATTTTGGTGACGCTGACAGATAGAGAAGCTCAAGCGCAACATAATGATACCTCTTAGAAGTCCATGGTATCCTTTTTAAGAAAGATATTTGCAAATGTAAAACATGCTTCAAATGGCTCCTTTTATAGCGCAAAATGACAGTATATACGCGATTTAATCGTTTTCTTTCGATTGCGCAAGAAATAATGATGAGAGAGATAAACCGATGTCAAGAACAGATAGAGAAGCTCAAGCGCAATATAATGATACCTCTTAGAAGTCCATGGTATCCTTTTTAAGAAAGATATTTGCAAATGTAAAACATGCTTCAAATGGCTCCTTTTATAGCGCAAAATGACAGTATATACGCGATTTAATCGTTTTCTTTTGATTGCGCAAGAAATAATGATGAGAGAGATAAACCGATGTCAAGAACAGATAGAGAAGCTTCAAGCGCAACATAATGATACCTCTTAGAAGTCCATGGCTTTCTTTTTAAGAAAGATATTTGCAAATGTAAAACATGCTTCAAATGGCTCCTTTTATAGCGCAAAATGACAGTATATACGCGATTTAATCGTTTTCTTTTGATTGCGCAAGAAATAATGATGAGAGAGATAAACCGATGTCAAGAACAGATAGAGAAGCTCAAGCGCAACATAATGATACCTCTTAGAAGTCCATGGTATCCTTTTTAAGAAAGATATTTGCAAATGTAAAACATGCTTCAAATGGCTCCTTTTATAGCGCAAAATGACAGTATATACGCGATTTAATCGTTTTCTTTTGATTGCGCAAGAAATAATGATAAACCGATGTCAAGAACAGATAGAGAAGCTCAAGCGCAACATAATGATACCTCTTAGAAGTCCATGGTATCCTTTTTAAGAAAGATATTTGCAAATGTAAAACATGCTTCAAATGGCTCCTTTTATAGCGCAAAATGACAGTATATACGCGATTTAATCGTTTTCTTTCGATTGCGCAAGAAATAATGATGAGAGAGATAAACCGATGTCAAGAACAGATAGAGAAGCTCAAGCGCAACATAATGATACCTCTTAGAAGTCCATGGTATCCTTTTTAAGAAAGATATTTGCAAATGTAAAACATGCTTCAAATGGCTCCTTTTATAGCGCAAAATGACAGTATATACGCGATTTAATCGTTTTCTTTCGATTGCGCAAGAAATAATGATGAGAGAGATAAACCGATGTCAAGAACAGATAGAGAAGCTCAAGCGCAACATAATGATACCTCTTAGAAGTCCATGGCTTTCTTTTTAAAAAAGATATTTGCAAATGTAAAACATGCTTCAAATGGCTCCTTTTATAGCGCAAAATGACAGTATATACGCGATTTAATCGTTTTCTTTCGATTGCGCAAGAAATAATGATGAGAGAGATAAACCGATGTCAAGAACAGATAGAGAAGCTCAAGCGCAACATAATGATACCTCTTAGAAGTCCATGGTATCCTTTTTAAGAAAGATATTTGCAAATGTAAAACATGCTTCAAATGGCTCCTTTTATAGCGCAAAATGACAGTATATACGCGATTTAATCGTTTTCTTTCGATTGCGCAAGAAATAATGATGAGAGAGATAAACCGATGTCAAGAACAGATAGAGAAGCTCAAGCGCAACATAATGATACCTCTTAGAAGTCCATGGTATCCTTTTTAAGAAAGATATTTGCAAATGTAAAACATGCTTCAAATGGCTCCTTTTATAGCGCAAAATGACAGTATATACGCGATTTAATCGTTTTCTTTTGATTGCGCAAGAAATAATGATGAGAGAGATAAACCGATGTCAAGAACAGATAGAGAAGCTCAAGCGCAACATAATGATACCTCTTAGAAGTCCATGGCTTTCTTTTTAAGAAAGATATTTGCAAATGTAAAACATGCTTCAAATGGCTCCTTTTATAGCGCAAAATGACAGTATATACGCGATTTAATCGTTTTCTTTCGATTGCGCAAGAAATAATGATGAGAGAGATAAACCGATGTCAAGAACAGATAGAGAAGCTCAAGCGCAACATAATGATACCTCTTAGAAGTCCATGGCTTTCTTTTTAAGAAAGATATTTGCAAATGTAAAACATGCTTCAAATGGCTCCTTTTATAGCGCAAAATGACAGTATATACGCGATTTAATCGTTTTCTTTCGATTGCGCAAGAAATAATGATGAGAGAGATAAACCGATGTCAAGAACAGATAGAGAAGCTCAAGCGCAACATAATGATACCTCTTAGAAGTCCATGGTATCCTTTTTAAGAAAGATATTTGCAAATGTAAAACATGCTTCAAATGGCTCCTTTTATAGCGCAAAATGACAGTATATACGCGATTTAATCGTTTTCTTTCGATTGCGCAAGAAATAATGATGAGAGAGATAAACCGATGTCAAGAACAGATAGAGAAGCTCAAGCGCAACATAATGATACCTCTTAGAAGTCCATGGTATCCTTTTTAAGAAAGATATTTGCAAATGTAAAACATGCTTCAAATGGCTCCTTTTATAGCGCAAAATGACAGTATATACGCGATTTAATCGTTTTCTTTTGATTGCGCAAGAAATAATGATGAGAGAGATAAACCGATGTCAAGAACAGATAGAGAAGCTCAAGCGCAACATAATGATACCTCTTAGAAGTCCATGGTATCCTTTTTAAGAAAGATATTTGCAAATGTAAAACATGCTTCAAATGGCTCCTTTTATAGCGCAAAATGACAGTATATACGCGATTTAATCGTTTTCTTTCGATTGCGCAAGAAATAATGATGAGAGAGATAAACCGATGTCAAGAACAGATAGAGAAGCTCAAGCGCAACATAATGATACCTCTTAGAAGTCCATGGTATCCTTTTTAAGAAAGATATTTGCAAATGTAAAACATGCTTCAAATGGCTCCTTTTATAGCGCAAAATGACAGTATATACGCGATTTAATCGTTTTCTTTTGATTGCGCAAGAAATAATGATGAGAGAGATAAACCGATGTCAAGAACAGATAGAGAAGCTCAAGCGCAACATAATGATACCTCTTAGAAGTCCATGGTATCCTTTTTAAGAAAGATATTTGCAAATGTAAAACATGCTTCAAATGGCTCCTTTTATAGCGCAAAATGACAGTATATACGCGATTTAATCGTTTTCTTTTGATTGCGCAAGAAATAATGATGAGAGAGATAAACCGATGTCAAGAACAGATAGAGAAGCTCAAGCGCAACATAATGATACCTCTTAGAAGTCCATGGTATCCTTTTTAAGAAAGATATTTGCAAATGTAAAACATGCTTCAAATGGCTCCTTTTATAGCGCAAAATGACAGTATATACGCGATTTAATCGTTTTCTTTTGATTGCGCAAGAAATAATGATGAGAGAGATAAACCGATGTCAAGAACAGATAGAGAAGCTCAAGCGCAACATAATGATACCTCTTAGAAGTCCATGGCTTTCTTTTTAAGAAAGATATTTGCAAATGTAAAACATGCTTCAAATGGCTCCTTTTATAGCGCAAAATGACAGTATATACGCGATTTAATCGTTTTCTTTTGATTGCGCAAGAAATAATGATGAGAGAGATAAACCGATGTCAAGAACAGATAGAGAAGCTCAAGCGCAACATAATGATACCTCTTAGAAGTCCATGGCTTTCTTTTTAAGAAAGATATTTGCAAATGTAAAACATGCTTCAAATGGCTCCTTTTATAGCGCAAAATGACAGTATATACGCGATTTAATCGTTTTCTTTCGATTGCGCAAGAAATAATGATGAGAGAGATAAACCGATGTCAAGAACAGATAGAGAAGCTCAAGCGCAACATAATGATACCTCTTAGAAGTCCATGGCTTTCTTTTTAAGAAAGATATTTGCAAATGTAAAACATGCTTCAAATGGCTCCTTTTATAGCGCAAAATGACAGTATATACGCGATTTAATCGTTTTCTTTTGATTGCGCAAGAAATAATGATGAGAGAGATAAACCGATGTCAAGAACAGATAGAGAAGCTCAAGCGCAACATAATGATACCTCTTAGAAGTCCATGGTATCCTTTTTAAGAAAGATATTTGCAAATGTAAAACATGCTTCAAATGGCTCCTTTTATAGCGCAAAATGACAGTATATACGCGATTTAATCGTTTTCTTTCGATTGCGCAAGAAATAATGATGAGAGAGATAAACCGATGTCAAGAACAGATAGAGAAGCTCAAGCGCAACATAATGATACCTCTTAGAAGTCCATGGTATCCTTTTTAAGAAAGATATTTGCAAATGTAAAACATGCTTCAAATGGCTCCTTTTATAGCGCAAAATGACAGTATATACGCGATTTAATCGTTTTCTTTTGATTGCGCAAGAAATAATGATGAGAGAGATAAACCGATGTCAAGAACAGATAGAGAAGCTCAAGCGCAACATAATGATACCTCTTAGAAGTCCATGGCTTCTTTTTAAGAAAGATATTTGCAAATGTAAAACATGCTTCAAATGGCTCCTTTTATAGCGCAAAATGACAGTATATACGCGATTTAATCGTTTTCTTTCGATTGCGCAAGAAATAATGATGAGAGAGATAAACCGATGTCAAGAACAGATAGAGAAGCTCAAGCGCAACATAATGATACCTCTTAGAAGTCCATGGCTTTCTTTTTAAGAAAGATATTTGCAAATGTAAAACATGCTTCAAATGGCTCCTTTTATAGCGCAAAATGACAGTATATACGCGATTTAATCGTTTTCTTTCGATTGCGCAAGAAATAATGATGAGAGAGATAAACCGATGTCAAGAACAGATAGAGAAGCTCAAGCGCAACATAATGATACCTCTTAGAAGTCCATGGTATCCTTTTTAAGAAAGATATTTGCAAATGTAAAACATGCTTCAAATGGCTCCTTTTATAGCGCAAAATGACAGTATATACGCGATTTAATCGTTTTCTTTTGATTGCGCAAGAAATAATGATGAGAGAGATAAACCGATGTCAAGAACAGATAGAGAAGCTCAAGCGCAACATAATGATACCTCTTAGAAGTCCATGGCTTTCTTTTTAAGAAAGATATTTGCAAATGTAAAACATGCTTCAAATGGCTCCTTTTATAGCGCAAAATGACAGTATATACGCGATTTAATCGTTTTCTTTCGATTGCGCAAGAAATAATGATGAGAGAGATAAACCGATGTCAAGAACAGATAGAGAAGCTCAAGCGCAACATAATGATACCTCTTAGAAGTCCATGGTATCCTTTTTAAGAAAGATATTTGCAAATGTAAAACATGCTTCAAATGGCTCCTTTTATAGCGCAAAATGACAGTATATACGCGATTTAATCGTTTTCTTTCGATTGCGCAAGAAATAATGATGAGAGAGATAAACCGATGTCAAGAACAGATAGAGAAGCTCAAGCGCAACATAATGATACCTCTTAGAAGTCCATGGCTTTCTTTTTAAGAAAGATATTTGCAAATGTAAAACATGCTTCAAATGGCTCCTTTTATAGCGCAAAATGACAGTATATACGCGATTTAATCGTTTTCTTTCGATTGCGCAAGAAATAATGATGAGAGAGATAAACCGATGTCAAGAACAGATAGAGAAGCTCAAGCGCAACATAATGATACCTCTTAGAAGTCCATGGTATCCTTTTTAAGAAAGATATTTGCAAATGTAAAACATGCTTCAAATGGCTCCTTTTATAGCGCAAAATGACAGTATATACGCGATTTAATCGTTTTCTTTCGATTGCGCAAGAAATAATGATGAGAGAGATAAACCGATGTCAAGAACAGATAGAGAAGCTCAAGCGCAACATAATGATACCTCTTAGAAGTCCATGGTATCCTTTTTAAGAAAGATATTTGCAAATGTAAAAATGCTTCAAATGGCTCCTTTTATAGCGCAAAATGACAGTATATACGCGATTTAATCGTTTTCTTTTGATTGCGCAAGAAATAATGATGAGAGAGATAAACCGATGTCAAGAACAGATAGAGAAGCTCAAGCGCAACATAATGATACCTCTTAGAAGTCCATGGCTTTCTTTTTAAGAAAGATATTTGCAAATGTAAAACATGCTTCAAATGGCTCCTTTTATAGCGCAAAATGACAGTATATACGCGATTTAATCGTTTTCTTTCGATTGCGCAAGAAATAATGATGAGAGAGATAAACCGATGTCAAGAACAGATAGAGAAGCTCAAGCGCAACATAATGATACCTCTTAGAAGTCCATGGCTTTCTTTTTAAGAAAGATATTTGCAAATGTAAAACATGCTTCAAATGGCTCCTTTTATAGCGCAAAATGACAGTATATACGCGATTTAATCGTTTTCTTTCGATTGCGCAAGAAATAATGATGAGAGAGATAAACCGATGTCAAGAACAGATAGAGAAGCTCAAGCGCAACATAATGATACCTCTTAGAAGTCCATGGTATCCTTTTTAAGAAAGATATTTGCAAATGTAAAACATGCTTCAAATGGCTCCTTTTATAGCGCAAAATGACAGTATATACGCGATTTAATCGTTTTCTTTCGATTGCGCAAGAAATAATGATGAGAGAGATAAACCGATGTCAAGAACAGATAGAGAAGCTCAAGCGCAACATAATGATACCTCTTAGAAGTCCATGGCTTTCTTTTTAAGAAAGATATTTGCAAATGTAAAACATGCTTCAAATGGCTCCTTTTATAGCGCAAAATGACAGTATATACGCGATTTAATCGTTTTCTTTCGATTGCGCAAGAAATAATGATGAGAGAGATAAACCGATGTCAAGAACAGATAGAGAAGCTCAAGCGCAACATAATGATACCTCTTAGAAGTCCATGGTATCCTTTTTAAGAAAGATATTTGCAAATGTAAAACATGCTTCAAATGGCTCCTTTTATAGCGCAAAATGACAGTATATACGCGATTTAATCGTTTTCTTTTGATTGCGCAAGAAATAATGATGAGAGAGATAAACCGATGTCAAGAACAGATAGAGAAGCTCAAGCGCAACATAATGATACCTCTTAGAAGTCCATGGTATCCTTTTTAAGAAAGATATTTGCAAATGTAAAACATGCTTCAAATGGCTCCTTTTATAGCGCAAAATGACAGTATATACGCGATTTAATCGTTTTCTTTCGATTGCGCAAGAAATAATGATGAGAGAGATAAACCGATGTCAAGAACAGATAGAGAAGCTCAAGCGCAACATAATGATACCTCTTAGAAGTCCATGGTATCCTTTTTAAGAAAGATATTTGCAAATGTAAAACATGCTTCAAATGGCTCCTTTTATAGCGCAAAATGACAGTATATACGCGATTTAATCGTTTTCTTTTGATTGCGCAAGAAATAATGATGAGAGAGATAAACCGATGTCAAGAACTACGTCTACGTCTACGTCTATGCTGGTACTCGTCAAAAGCCTTTTCAGCAACTAAACGAGGATATTGTGGTGTGGTGTCTCTCATAGTGGTCATGATTGATTGATTAGTGCATAGTGCGTATATACAAGTTGTGCGAGTAAAAACAGATCCTCCTATGATTTAGGCGCTGATGGCTCCCTTGAACTTCTCCACAGAGGGCAGTTCAATGAAGTTGGTAGGGAGCTCATCCCAGTCCCGGAGTGTTCTTGGGAAGAAACTTTGCCTGTAGCTGTCAGAGTTGGAGCTGGGTCTCATGAATCTGTGTCGGTGTTGCTGACGTGTTGAACGGAGTCTTGGTTGGATGTAGTCTGGAATTGGTACTGCGACTAGGTGGTTGATGGCTTTGTAAAGCATGGTTAATCGGGCTTGCCTGCGTCTCTCCTCTAAGGGTTGGAGTGCTAGATCTTCTCTCATTTTGGTGACGCTGACAGATAGAGAAGCTCAAGCGCAACATAATGATACCTCTTAGAAGTCCATGGTATCCTTTTTAAGAAAGATATTTGCAAATGTAAAACATGCTTCAAATGGCTCCTTTTATAGCGCAAAATGACAGTATATACGCGATTTAATCGTTTTCTTTCGATTGCGCAAGAAATAATGATGAGAGAGATAAACCGATGTCAAGAACAGATAGAGAAGCTCAAGCGCAATATAATGATACCTCTTAGAAGTCCATGGTATCCTTTTTAAGAAAGATATTTGCAAATGTAAAACATGCTTCAAATGGCTCCTTTTATAGCGCAAAATGACAGTATATACGCGATTTAATCGTTTTCTTTCGATTGCGCAAGAAATAATGATGAGAGAGATAAACCGATGTCAAGAACAGATAGAGAAGCTCAAGCGCAACATAATGATACCTCTTAGAAGTCCATGGTATCCTTTTTAAGAAAGATATTTGCAAATGTAAAACATGCTTCAAATGGCTCCTTTTATAGCGCAAAATGACAGTATATACGCGATTTAATCGTTTTCTTTTGATTGCGCAAGAAATAATGATGAGAGAGATAAACCGATGTCAAGAACAGATAGAGAAGCTCAAGCGCAACATAATGATACCTCTTAGAAGTCCATGGTATCCTTTTTAAGAAAGATATTTGCAAATGTAAAACATGCTTCAAATGGCTCCTTTTATAGCGCAAAATGACAGTATATACGCGATTTAATCGTTTTCTTTCGATTGCGCAAGAAATAATGATGAGAGAGATAAACCGATGTCAAGAACAGATAGAGAAGCTCAAGCGCAACATAATGATACCTCTTAGAAGTCCATGGTATCCTTTTTAAGAAAGATATTTGCAAATGTAAAACATGCTTCAAATGGCTCCTTTTATAGCGCAAAATGACAGTATATACGCGATTTAATCGTTTTCTTTTGATTGCGCAAGAAATAATGATGAGAGAGATAAACCGATGTCAAGAACTACGTCTACGTCTACGTCTATGCTGGTACTCGTCAAAAGCCTTTTCAGCAACTAAACGAGGATATTGTGGTGTGGTGTCTCTCATAGTGGTCATGATTGATTGATTAGTGCATAGTGCGTATATACAAGTTGTGCGAGTAAAAACAGATCCTCCTATGATTTAGGCGCTGATGGCTCCCTTGAACTTCTCCACAGAGGGCAGTTCAATGAAGTTGGTAGGGAGCTCATCCCAGTCCCGGAGTGTTCTTGGGAAGAAACTTTGCCTGTAGCTGTCAGAGTTGGAGCTGGGTCTCATGAATCTGTGTCGGTGTTGCTGACGTGTTGAACGGAGTCTGGTTGGATGTAGTCTGGAATTGGTACTGCGACTAGGTGGTTGATGCTTTGTAAAGCATGGTTAATCGGGCTTGCCTGCGTCTCTCCTCTAAGGGTTGGAGTGCTAGATCTTCTCTCATTTTGGTGACGCTGACAGATAGAGAAGCTCAAGCGCAACATAATGATACCTCTTAGAAGTCCATGGTATCCTTTTTAAGAAAGATATTTGCAAATGTAAAACATGCTTCAAATGGCTCCTTTTATAGCGCAAAATGACAGTATATACGCGATTTAATCGTTTTCTTTCGATTGCGCAAGAAATAATGATGAGAGAGATAAACCGATGTCAAGAACAGATAGAGAAGCTCAAGCGCAACATAATGATACCTCTTAGAAGTCCATGGTATCCTTTTTAAGAAAGATATTTGCAAATGTAAAACATGCTTCAAATGGCTCCTTTTATAGCGCAAAATGACAGTATATACGCGATTTAATCGTTTTCTTTTGATTGCGCAAGAAATAATGATGAGAGAGATAAACCGATGTCAAGAACAGATAGAGAAGCTCAAGCGCAACATAATGATACCTCTTAGAAGTCCATGGCTTTCTTTTTAAGAAAGATATTTGCAAATGTAAAACATGCTTCAAATGGCTCCTTTTATAGCGCAAAATGACAGTATATACGCGATTTAATCGTTTTCTTTTGATTGCGCAAGAAATAATGATGAGAGAGATAAACCGATGTCAAGAACAGATAGAGAAGCTCAAGCGCAACATAATGATACCTCTTAGAAGTCCATGGTATCCTTTTTAAGAAAGATATTTGCAAATGTAAAACATGCTTCAAATGGCTCCTTTTATAGCGCAAAATGACAGTATATACGCGATTTAATCGTTTTCTTTTGATTGCGCAAGAAATAATGATAAACCGATGTCAAGAACAGATAGAGAAGCTCAAGCGCAACATAATGATACCTCTTAGAAGTCCATGGTATCCTTTTTAAGAAAGATATTTGCAAATGTAAAACATGCTTCAAATGGCTCCTTTTATAGCGCAAAATGACAGTATATACGCGATTTAATCGTTTTCTTTCGATTGCGCAAGAAATAATGATGAGAGAGATAAACCGATGTCAAGAACAGATAGAGAAGCTCAAGCGCAACATAATGATACCTCTTAGAAGTCCATGGTATCCTTTTTAAGAAAGATATTTGCAAATGTTAAACATGCTTCAAATGGCTCCTTTTATAGCGCAAAATGACAGTATATACGCGATTTAATCGTTTTCTTTCGATTGCGCAAGAAATAATGATGAGAGAGATAAACCGATGTCAAGAACAGATAGAGAAGCTCAAGCGCAACATAATGATACCTCTTAGAAGTCCATGGTATCCTTTTTAAGAAAGATATTTGCAAATGTAAAACATGCTTCAAATGGCTCCTTTTATAGCGCAAAATGACAGTATATACGCGATTTAATCGTTTTCTTTCGATTGCGCAAGAAATAATGATGAGAGAGATAAACCGATGTCAAGAACAGATAGAGAAGCTCAAGCGCAACATAATGATACCTCTTAGAAGTCCATGGTATCCTTTTTAAGAAAGATATTTGCAAATGTAAAACATGCTTCAAATGGCTCCTTTTATAGCGCAAAATGACAGTATATACGCGATTTAATCGTTTTCTTTTGATTGCGCAAGAAATAATGATGAGAGAGATAAACCGATGTCAAGAACAGATAGAGAAGCTCAAGCGCAACATAATGATACCTCTTAGAAGTCCATGGCTTTCTTTTTAAGAAAGATATTTGCAAATGTAAAACATGCTTCAAATGGCTCCTTTTATAGCGCAAAATGACAGTATATACGCGATTTAATCGTTTTCTTTCGATTGCGCAAGAAATAATGATGAGAGAGATAAACCGATGTCAAGAACAGATAGAGAAGCTCAAGCGCAACATAATGATACCTCTTAGAAGTCCATGGTATCCTTTTTAAGAAAGATATTTGCAAATGTAAAACATGCTTCAAATGGCTCCTTTTATAGCGCAAAATGACAGTATATACGCGATTTAATCGTTTTCTTTTGATTGCGCAAGAAATAATGATGAGAGAGATAAACCGATGTCAAGAACAGATAGAGAAGCTCAAGCGCAACATAATGATACCTCTTAGAAGTCCATGGCTTTCTTTTTAAGAAAGATATTTGCAAATGTAAAACATGCTTCAAATGGCTCCTTTTATAGCGCAAAATGACAGTATATACGCGATTTAATCGTTTTCTTTCGATTGCGCAAGAAATAATGATGAGAGAGATAAACCGATGTCAAGAACAGATAGAGAAGCTCAAGCGCAACATAATGATACCTCTTAGAAGTCCATGGTATCCTTTTTAAGAAAGATATTTGCAAATGTAAAACATGCTTCAAATGGCTCCTTTTATAGCGCAAAATGACAGTATATACGCGATTTAATCGTTTTCTTTCGATTGCGCAAGAAATAATGATGAGAGAGATAAACCGATGTCAAGAACAGATAGAGAAGCTCAAGCGCAACATAATGATACCTCTTAGAAGTCCATGGCTTTCTTTTTAAGAAAGATATTTGCAAATGTAAAACATGCTTCAAATGGCTCCTTTTATAGCGCAAAATGACAGTATATACGCGATTTAATCGTTTTCTTTCGATTGCGCAAGAAATAATGATGAGAGAGATAAACCGATGTCAAGAACAGATAGAGAAGCTCAAGCGCAACATAATGATACCTCTTAGAAGTCCATGGTATCCTTTTTAAGAAAGATATTTGCAAATGTAAAACATGCTTCAAATGGCTCCTTTTATAGCGCAAAATGACAGTATATACGCGATTTAATCGTTTTCTTTCGATTGCGCAAGAAATAATGATGAGAGAGATAAACCGATGTCAAGAACAGATAGAGAAGCTCAAGCGCAACATAATGATACCTCTTAGAAGTCCATGGTATCCTTTTTAAGAAAGATATTTGCAAATGTAAAAATGCTTCAAATGGCTCCTTTTATAGCGCAAAATGACAGTATATACGCGATTTAATCGTTTTCTTTTGATTGCGCAAGAAATAATGATGAGAGAGATAAACCGATGTCAAGAACAGATAGAGAAGCTCAAGCGCAACATAATGATACCTCTTAGAAGTCCATGGCTTTCTTTTTAAGAAAGATATTTGCAAATGTAAAACATGCTTCAAATGGCTCCTTTTATAGCGCAAAATGACAGTATATACGCGATTTAATCGTTTTCTTTCGATTGCGCAAGAAATAATGATGAGAGAGATAAACCGATGTCAAGAACAGATAGAGAAGCTCAAGCGCAACATAATGATACCTCTTAGAAGTCCATGGCTTTCTTTTTAAGAAAGATATTTGCAAATGTAAAACATGCTTCAAATGGCTCCTTTTATAGCGCAAAATGACAGTATATACGCGATTTAATCGTTTTCTTTCGATTGCGCAAGAAATAATGATGAGAGAGATAAACCGATGTCAAGAACAGATAGAGAAGCTCAAGCGCAACATAATGATACCTCTTAGAAGTCCATGGTATCCTTTTTAAGAAAGATATTTGCAAATGTAAAACATGCTTCAAATGGCTCCTTTTATAGCGCAAAATGACAGTATATACGCGATTTAATCGTTTTCTTTCGATTGCGCAAGAAATAATGATGAGAGAGATAAACCGATGTCAAGAACAGATAGAGAAGCTCAAGCGCAACATAATGATACCTCTTAGAAGTCCATGGCTTTCTTTTTAAGAAAGATATTTGCAAATGTAAAACATGCTTCAAATGGCTCCTTTTATAGCGCAAAATGACAGTATATACGCGATTTAATCGTTTTCTTTCGATTGCGCAAGAAATAATGATGAGAGAGATAAACCGATGTCAAGAACAGATAGAGAAGCTCAAGCGCAACATAATGATACCTCTTAGAAGTCCATGGTATCCTTTTTAAGAAAGATATTTGCAAATGTAAAACATGCTTCAAATGGCTCCTTTTATAGCGCAAAATGACAGTATATACGCGATTTAATCGTTTTCTTTTGATTGCGCAAGAAATAATGATGAGAGAGATAAACCGATGTCAAGAACAGATAGAGAAGCTCAAGCGCAACATAATGATACCTCTTAGAAGTCCATGGTATCCTTTTTAAGAAAGATATTTGCAAATGTAAAACATGCTTCAAATGGCTCCTTTTATAGCGCAAAATGACAGTATATACGCGATTTAATCGTTTTCTTTCGATTGCGCAAGAAATAATGATGAGAGAGATAAACCGATGTCAAGAACAGATAGAGAAGCTCAAGCGCAACATAATGATACCTCTTAGAAGTCCATGGTATCCTTTTTAAGAAAGATATTTGCAAATGTAAAACATGCTTCAAATGGCTCCTTTTATAGCGCAAAATGACAGTATATACGCGATTTAATCGTTTTCTTTTGATTGCGCAAGAAATAATGATGAGAGAGATAAACCGATGTCAAGAACTACGTCTACGTCTACGTCTATGCTGGTACTCGTCAAAAGCCTTTTCAGCAACTAAACGAGGATATTGTGGTGTGGTGTCTCTCATAGTGGTCATGATTGATTGATTAGTGCATAGTGCGTATATACAAGTTGTGCGAGTAAAAACAGATCCTCCTATGATTTAGGCGCTGATGGCTCCCTTGAACTTCTCCACAGAGGGCAGTTCAATGAAGTTGGTAGGGAGCTCATCCCAGTCCCGGAGTGTTCTTGGAAGAAACTTTGCCTGTAGCTGTCAGAGTTGGAGCTGGGTCTCATGAATCTGTGTCGGTGTTGCTGACGTGTTGAACGGAGTCTTGGTTGGATGTAGTCTGGAATTGGTACTGCGACTAGGTGGTTGATGGCTTTGTAAAGCATGGTTAATCGGGCTTGCCTGCGTCTCTCCTCTAAGGGTTGGAGTGCTAGATCTTCTCTCATTTTGGTGACGCTGACAGATAGAGAAGCTCAAGCGCAACATAATGATACCTCTTAGAAGTCCATGGTATCCTTTTTAAGAAAGATATTTGCAAATGTAAAACATGCTTCAAATGGCTCCTTTTATAGCGCAAAATGACAGTATATACGCGATTTAATCGTTTTCTTTCGATTGCGCAAGAAATAATGATGAGAGAGATAAACCGATGTCAAGAACAGATAGAGAAGCTCAAGCGCAACATAATGATACCTCTTAGAAGTCCATGGTATCCTTTTTAAGAAAGATATTTGCAAATGTAAAACATGCTTCAAATGGCTCCTTTTATAGCGCAAAATGACAGTATATACGCGATTTAATCGTTTTCTTTCGATTGCGCAAGAAATAATGATGAGAGAGATAAACCGATGTCAAGAACAGATAGAGAAGCTCAAGCGCAACATAATGATACCTCTTAGAAGTCCATGGTATCCTTTTTAAGAAAGATATTTGCAAATGTAAAACATGCTTCAAATGGCTCCTTTTATAGCGCAAAATGACAGTATATACGCGATTTAATCGTTTTCTTTTGATTGCGCAAGAAATAATGATGAGAGAGATAAACCGATGTCAAGAACAGATAGAGAAGCTCAAGCGCAACATAATGATACCTCTTAGAAGTCCATGGTATCCTTTTTAAGAAAGATATTTGCAAATGTAAAACATGCTTCAAATGGCTCCTTTTATAGCGCAAAATGACAGTATATACGCGATTTAATCGTTTTCTTTCGATTGCGCAAGAAATAATGATGAGAGAGATAAACCGATGTCAAGAACAGATAGAGAAGCTCAAGCGCAACATAATGATACCTCTTAGAAGTCCATGGTATCCTTTTTAAGAAAGATATTTGCAAATGTAAAACATGCTTCAAATGGCTCCTTTTATAGCGCAAAATGACAGTATATACGCGATTTAATCGTTTTCTTTTGATTGCGCAAGAAATAATGATGAGAGAGATAAACCGATGTCAAGAACTACGTCTACGTCTACGTCTATGCTGGTACTCGTCAAAAGCCTTTTCAGCAACTAAACGAGGATATTGTGGTGTGGTGTCTCTCATGTGGTCATGATTGATTGATTAGTGCATAGTGCGTATATACAAGTTGTGCGAGTAAAAACAGATCCTCCTATGATTTAGGCGCTGATGGCTCCCTTGAACTTCTCCACAGAGGGCAGTTCAATGAAGTTGGTAGGGAGCTCATCCCAGTCCCGGAGTGTTCTTGGGAAGAAACTTTGCCTGTAGCTGTCAGAGTTGGAGCTGGGTCTCATGAATCTGTGTCGGTGTTGCTGACGTGTTGAACGGAGTCTTGGTTGGATGTAGTCTGGAATTGGTACTGCGACTAGGTGGTTGATGGCTTTGTAAAGCATGGTTAATCGGGCTTGCCTGCGTCTCTCCTCTAAGGGTTGGAGTGCTAGATCTTCTCTCATGGTGACGCTGACAGATAGAGAAGCTCAAGCGCAACATAATGATACCTCTTAGAAGTCCATGGTATCCTTTTTAAGAAAGATATTTGCAAATGTAAAACATGCTTCAAATGGCTCCTTTTATAGCGCAAAATGACAGTATATACGCGATTTAATCGTTTTCTTTCGATTGCGCAAGAAATAATGATGAGAGAGATAAACCGATGTCAAGAACAGATAGAGAAGCTCAAGCGCAACATAATGATACCTCTTAGAAGTCCATGGTATCCTTTTTAAGAAAGATATTTGCAAATGTAAAACATGCTTCAAATGGCTCCTTTTATAGCGCAAAATGACAGTATATACGCGATTTAATCGTTTTCTTTTGATTGCGCAAGAAATAATGATGAGAGAGATAAACCGATGTCAAGAACAGATAGAGAAGCTCAAGCGCAACATAATGATACCTCTTAGAAGTCCATGGCTTTCTTTTTAAGAAAGATATTTGCAAATGTAAAACATGCTTCAAATGGCTCCTTTTATAGCGCAAAATGACAGTATATACGCGATTTAATCGTTTTCTTTTGATTGCGCAAGAAATAATGATGAGAGAGATAAACCGATGTCAAGAACAGATAGAGAAGCTCAAGCGCAACATAATGATACCTCTTAGAAGTCCATGGTATCCTTTTTAAGAAAGATATTTGCAAATGTAAAACATGCTTCAAATGGCTCCTTTTATAGCGCAAAATGACAGTATATACGCGATTTAATCGTTTTCTTTTGATTGCGCAAGAAATAATGATAAACCGATGTCAAGAACAGATAGAGAAGCTCAAGCGCAACATAATGATACCTCTTAGAAGTCCATGGTATCCTTTTTAAGAAAGATATTTGCAAATGTAAAACATGCTTCAAATGGCTCCTTTTATAGCGCAAAATGACAGTATATACGCGATTTAATCGTTTTCTTTCGATTGCGCAAGAAATAATGATGAGAGAGATAAACCGATGTCAAGAACAGATAGAGAAGCTCAAGCGCAACATAATGATACCTCTTAGAAGTCCATGGTATCCTTTTTAAGAAAGATATTTGCAAATGTAAAACATGCTTCAAATGGCTCCTTTTATAGCGCAAAATGACAGTATATACGCGATTTAATCGTTTTCTTTCGATTGCGCAAGAAATAATGATGAGAGAGATAAACCGATGTCAAGAACAGATAGAGAAGCTCAAGCGCAACATAATGATACCTCTTAGAAGTCCATGGTATCCTTTTTAAGAAAGATATTTGCAAATGTAAAACATGCTTCAAATGGCTCCTTTTATAGCGCAAAATGACAGTATATACGCGATTTAATCGTTTTCTTTCGATTGCGCAAGAAATAATGATGAGAGAGATAAACCGATGTCAAGAACAGATAGAGAAGCTCAAGCGCAACATAATGATACCTCTTAGAAGTCCATGGTATCCTTTTTAAGAAAGATATTTGCAAATGTAAAACATGCTTCAAATGGCTCCTTTTATAGCGCAAAATGACAGTATATACGCGATTTAATCGTTTTCTTTTGATTGCGCAAGAAATAATGATGAGAGAGATAAACCGATGTCAAGAACAGATAGAGAAGCTCAAGCGCAACATAATGATACCTCTTAGAAGTCCATGGCTTTCTTTTTAAGAAAGATATTTGCAAATGTAAAACATGCTTCAAATGGCTCCTTTTATAGCGCAAAATGACAGTATATACGCGATTTAATCGTTTTCTTTTGATTGCGCAAGAAATAATGATGAGAGAGATAAACCGATGTCAAGAACAGATAGAGAAGCTCAAGCGCAACATAATGATACCTCTTAGAAGTCCATGGTATCCTTTTTAAGAAAGATATTTGCAAATGTAAAACATGCTTCAAATGGCTCCTTTTATAGCGCAAAATGACAGTATATACGCGATTTAATCGTTTTCTTTTGATTGCGCAAGAAATAATGATGATAAACCGATGTCAAGAACAGATAGAGAAGCTCAAGCGCAACATAATGATACCTCTTAGAAGTCCATGGTATCCTTTTTAAGAAAGATATTTGCAAATGTAAAACATGCTTCAAATGGCTCCTTTTATAGCGCAAAATGACAGTATATACGCGATTTAATCGTTTTCTTTCGATTGCGCAAGAAATAATGATGAGAGAGATAAACCGATGTCAAGAACAGATAGAGAAGCTCAAGCGCAACATAATGATACCTCTTAGAAGTCCATGGTATCCTTTTTAAGAAAGATATTTGCAAATGTAAAACATGCTTCAAATGGCTCCTTTTATAGCGCAAAATGACAGTATATACGCGATTTAATCGTTTTCTTTCGATTGCGCAAGAAATAATGATGAGAGAGATAAACCGATGTCAAGAACAGATAGAGAAGCTCAAGCGCAACATAATGATACCTCTTAGAAGTCCATGGTATCCTTTTTAAGAAAGATATTTGCAAATGTAAAACATGCTTCAAATGGCTCCTTTTATAGCGCAAAATGACAGTATATACGCGATTTAATCGTTTTCTTTTGATTGCGCAAGAAATAATGATGAGAGAGATAAACCGATGTCAAGAACAGATAGAGAAGCTCAAGCGCAACATAATGATACCTCTTAGAAGTCCATGGTATCCTTTTTAAGAAAGATATTTGCAAATGTAAAACATGCTTCAAATGGCTCCTTTTATAGCGCAAAATGACAGTATATACGCGATTTAATCGTTTTCTTTCGATTGCGCAAGAAATAATGATGAGAGAGATAAACCGATGTCAAGAACAGATAGAGAAGCTCAAGCGCAACATAATGATACCTCTTAGAAGTCCATGGTATCCTTTTTAAGAAAGATATTTGCAAATGTAAAACATGCTTCAAATGGCTCCTTTTATAGCGCAAAATGACAGTATATACGCGATTTAATCGTTTTCTTTTGATTGCGCAAGAAATAATGATGAGAGAGATAAACCGATGTCAAGAACTACGTCTACGTCTACGTCTATGCTGGTACTCGTCAAAAGCCTTTTCAGCAACTAAACGAGGATATTGTGGTGTGGTGTCTCTCATAGTGGTCATGATTGATTGATTAGTGCATAGTGCGTATATACAAGTTGTGCGAGTAAAAACAGATCCTCCTATGATTTAGGCGCTGATGGCTCCCTTGAACTTCTCCACAGAGGGCAGTTCAATGAAGTTGGTAGGGAGCTCATCCCAGTCCCGGAGTGTTCTTGGGAAGAAACTTTGCCTGTAGCTGTCAGAGTTGGAGCTGGGTCTCATGAATCTGTGTCGGTGTTGCTGACGTGTTGAACGGAGTCTTGGTTGGATGTAGTCTGGAATTGGTACTGCGACTAGGTGGTTGATGGCTTTGTAAAGCATGGTTAATCGGGCTTGCCTGCGTCTCTCCTCTAAGGGTTGGAGTGCTAGATCTTCTCTCATTTTGGTGACGCTGACAGATAGAGAAGCTCAAGCGCAACATAATGATACCTCTTAGAAGTCCATGGTATCCTTTTTAAGAAAGATATTTGCAAATGTAAAACATGCTTCAAATGGCTCCTTTTATAGCGCAAAATGACAGTATATACGCGATTTAATCGTTTTCTTTCGATTGCGCAAGAAATAATGATGAGAGAGATAAACCGATGTCAAGAACAGATAGAGAAGCTCAAGCGCAACATAATGATACCTCTTAGAAGTCCATGGTATCCTTTTTAAGAAAGATATTTGCAAATGTAAAACATGCTTCAAATGGCTCCTTTTATAGCGCAAAATGACAGTATATACGCGATTTAATCGTTTTCTTTTGATTGCGCAAGAAATAATGATGAGAGAGATAAACCGATGTCAAGAACAGATAGAGAAGCTCAAGCGCAACATAATGATACCTCTTAGAAGTCCATGGCTTTCTTTTTAAGAAAGATATTTGCAAATGTAAAACATGCTTCAAATGGCTCCTTTTATAGCGCAAAATGACAGTATATACGCGATTTAATCGTTTTCTTTTGATTGCGCAAGAAATAATGATGAGAGAGATAAACCGATGTCAAGAACAGATAGAGAAGCTCAAGCGCAACATAATGATACCTCTTAGAAGTCCATGGTATCCTTTTTAAGAAAGATATTTGCAAATGTAAAACATGCTTCAAATGGCTCCTTTTATAGCGCAAAATGACAGTATATACGCGATTTAATCGTTTTCTTTTGATTGCGCAAGAAATAATGATAAACCGATGTCAAGAACAGATAGAGAAGCTCAAGCGCAACATAATGATACCTCTTAGAAGTCCATGGTATCCTTTTTAAGAAAGATATTTGCAAATGTAAAACATGCTTCAAATGGCTCCTTTTATAGCGCAAAATGACAGTATATACGCGATTTAATCGTTTTCTTTCGATTGCGCAAGAAATAATGATGAGAGAGATAAACCGATGTCAAGAACAGATAGAGAAGCTCAAGCGCAACATAATGATACCTCTTAGAAGTCCATGGTATCCTTTTTAAGAAAGATATTTGCAAATGTTAAACATGCTTCAAATGGCTCCTTTTATAGCGCAAAATGACAGTATATACGCGATTTAATCGTTTTCTTTCGATTGCGCAAGAAATAATGATGAGAGAGATAAACCGATGTCAAGAACAGATAGAGAAGCTCAAGCGCAACATAATGATACCTCTTAGAAGTCCATGGCTTTCTTTTTAAAAAAGATATTTGCAAATGTAAAACATGCTTCAAATGGCTCCTTTTATAGCGCAAAATGACAGTATATACGCGATTTAATCGTTTTCTTTCGATTGCGCAAGAAATAATGATGAGAGAGATAAACCGATGTCAAGAACAGATAGAGAAGCTCAAGCGCAACATAATGATACCTCTTAGAAGTCCATGGTATCCTTTTTAAGAAAGATATTTGCAAATGTAAAACATGCTTCAAATGGCTCCTTTTATAGCGCAAAATGACAGTATATACGCGATTTAATCGTTTTCTTTCGATTGCGCAAGAAATAATGATGAGAGAGATAAACCGATGTCAAGAACAGATAGAGAAGCTCAAGCGCAACATAATGATACCTCTTAGAAGTCCATGGTATCCTTTTTAAGAAAGATATTTGCAAATGTAAAACATGCTTCAAATGGCTCCTTTTATAGCGCAAAATGACAGTATATACGCGATTTAATCGTTTTCTTTTGATTGCGCAAGAAATAATGATGAGAGAGATAAACCGATGTCAAGAACAGATAGAGAAGCTCAAGCGCAACATAATGATACCTCTTAGAAGTCCATGGCTTTCTTTTTAAGAAAGATATTTGCAAATGTAAAACATGCTTCAAATGGCTCCTTTTATAGCGCAAAATGACAGTATATACGCGATTTAATCGTTTTCTTTCGATTGCGCAAGAAATAATGATGAGAGAGATAAACCGATGTCAAGAACAGATAGAGAAGCTCAAGCGCAACATAATGATACCTCTTAGAAGTCCATGGCTTTCTTTTTAAGAAAGATATTTGCAAATGTAAAACATGCTTCAAATGGCTCCTTTTATAGCGCAAAATGACAGTATATACGCGATTTAATCGTTTTCTTTCGATTGCGCAAGAAATAATGATGAGAGAGATAAACCGATGTCAAGAACAGATAGAGAAGCTCAAGCGCAACATAATGATACCTCTTAGAAGTCCATGGTATCCTTTTTAAGAAAGATATTTGCAAATGTAAAACATGCTTCAAATGGCTCCTTTTATAGCGCAAAATGACAGTATATACGCGATTTAATCGTTTTCTTTCGATTGCGCAAGAAATAATGATGAGAGAGATAAACCGATGTCAAGAACAGATAGAGAAGCTCAAGCGCAACATAATGATACCTCTTAGAAGTCCATGGTATCCTTTTTAAGAAAGATATTTGCAAATGTAAAACATGCTTCAAATGGCTCCTTTTATAGCGCAAAATGACAGTATATACGCGATTTAATCGTTTTCTTTTGATTGCGCAAGAAATAATGATGAGAGAGATAAACCGATGTCAAGAACAGATAGAGAAGCTCAAGCGCAACATAATGATACCTCTTAGAAGTCCATGGTATCCTTTTTAAGAAAGATATTTGCAAATGTAAAACATGCTTCAAATGGCTCCTTTTATAGCGCAAAATGACAGTATATACGCGATTTAATCGTTTTCTTTCGATTGCGCAAGAAATAATGATGAGAGAGATAAACCGATGTCAAGAACAGATAGAGAAGCTCAAGCGCAACATAATGATACCTCTTAGAAGTCCATGGTATCCTTTTTAAGAAAGATATTTGCAAATGTAAAACATGCTTCAAATGGCTCCTTTTATAGCGCAAAATGACAGTATATACGCGATTTAATCGTTTTCTTTTGATTGCGCAAGAAATAATGATGAGAGAGATAAACCGATGTCAAGAACAGATAGAGAAGCTCAAGCGCAACATAATGATACCTCTTAGAAGTCCATGGTATCCTTTTTAAGAAAGATATTTGCAAATGTAAAACATGCTTCAAATGGCTCCTTTTATAGCGCAAAATGACAGTATATACGCGATTTAATCGTTTTCTTTTGATTGCGCAAGAAATAATGATGAGAGAGATAAACCGATGTCAAGAACAGATAGAGAAGCTCAAGCGCAACATAATGATACCTCTTAGAAGTCCATGGTATCCTTTTTAAGAAAGATATTTGCAAATGTAAAACATGCTTCAAATGGCTCCTTTTATAGCGCAAAATGACAGTATATACGCGATTTAATCGTTTTCTTTTGATTGCGCAAGAAATAATGATGAGAGAGATAAACCGATGTCAAGAACAGATAGAGAAGCTCAAGCGCAACATAATGATACCTCTTAGAAGTCCATGGTTTCTTTTTAAGAAAGATATTTGCAAATGTAAAACATGCTTCAAATGGCTCCTTTTATAGCGCAAAATGACAGTATATACGCGATTTAATCGTTTTCTTTTGATTGCGCAAGAAATAATGATGAGAGAGATAAACCGATGTCAAGAACAGATAGAGAAGCTCAAGCGCAACATAATGATACCTCTTAGAAGTCCATGGTTTCTTTTTAAGAAAGATATTTGCAAATGTAAAACATGCTTCAAATGGCTCCTTTTATAGCGCAAAATGACAGTATATACGCGATTTAATCGTTTTCTTTCGATTGCGCAAGAAATAATGATGAGAGAGATAAACCGATGTCAAGAACAGATAGAGAAGCTCAAGCGCAACATAATGATACCTCTTAGAAGTCCATGGTTTCTTTTTAAGAAAGATATTTGCAAATGTAAAACATGCTTCAAATGGCTCCTTTTATAGCGCAAAATGACAGTATATACGCGATTTAATCGTTTTCTTTTGATTGCGCAAGAAATAATGATGAGAGAGATAAACCGATGTCAAGAACAGATAGAGAAGCTCAAGCGCAACATAATGATACCTCTTAGAAGTCCATGGTATCCTTTTTAAGAAAGATATTTGCAAATGTAAAACATGCTTCAAATGGCTCCTTTTATAGCGCAAAATGACAGTATATACGCGATTTAATCGTTTTCTTTCGATTGCGCAAGAAATAATGATGAGAGAGATAAACCGATGTCAAGAACAGATAGAGAAGCTCAAGCGCAACATAATGATACCTCTTAGAAGTCCATGGTATCCTTTTTAAGAAAGATATTTGCAAATGTAAAACATGCTTCAAATGGCTCCTTTTATAGCGCAAAATGACAGTATATACGCGATTTAATCGTTTTCTTTTGATTGCGCAAGAAATAATGATGAGAGAGATAAACCGATGTCAAGAACAGATAGAGAAGCTCAAGCGCAACATAATGATACCTCTTAGAAGTCCATGGCTTTCTTTTTAAGAAAGATATTTGCAAATGTAAAACATGCTTCAAATGGCTCCTTTTATAGCGCAAAATGACAGTATATACGCGATTTAATCGTTTTCTTTCGATTGCGCAAGAAATAATGATGAGAGAGATAAACCGATGTCAAGAACAGATAGAGAAGCTCAAGCGCAACATAATGATACCTCTTAGAAGTCCATGGCTTTCTTTTTAAGAAAGATATTTGCAAATGTAAAACATGCTTCAAATGGCTCCTTTTATAGCGCAAAATGACAGTATATACGCGATTTAATCGTTTTCTTTCGATTGCGCAAGAAATAATGATGAGAGAGATAAACCGATGTCAAGAACAGATAGAGAAGCTCAAGCGCAACATAATGATACCTCTTAGAAGTCCATGGTATCCTTTTTAAGAAAGATATTTGCAAATGTAAAACATGCTTCAAATGGCTCCTTTTATAGCGCAAAATGACAGTATATACGCGATTTAATCGTTTTCTTTTGATTGCGCAAGAAATAATGATGAGAGAGATAAACCGATGTCAAGAACAGATAGAGAAGCTCAAGCGCAACATAATGATACCTCTTAGAAGTCCATGGCTTTCTTTTTAAGAAAGATATTTGCAAATGTAAAACATGCTTCAAATGGCTCCTTTTATAGCGCAAAATGACAGTATATACGCGATTTAATCGTTTTCTTTCGATTGCGCAAGAAATAATGATGAGAGAGATAAACCGATGTCAAGAACAGATAGAGAAGCTCAAGCGCAACATAATGATACCTCTTAGAAGTCCATGGTATCCTTTTTAAGAAAGATATTTGCAAATGTAAAACATGCTTCAAATGGCTCCTTTTATAGCGCAAAATGACAGTATATACGCGATTTAATCGTTTTCTTTCGATTGCGCAAGAAATAATGATGAGAGAGATAAACCGATGTCAAGAACAGATAGAGAAGCTCAAGCGCAACATAATGATACCTCTTAGAAGTCCATGGCTTCTTTTTAAGAAAGATATTTGCAAATGTAAAACATGCTTCAAATGGCTCCTTTTATAGCGCAAAATGACAGTATATACGCGATTTAATCGTTTTCTTTCGATTGCGCAAGAAATAATGATGAGAGAGATAAACCGATGTCAAGAACAGATAGAGAAGCTCAAGCGCAACATAATGATACCTCTTAGAAGTCCATGGTATCCTTTTTAAGAAAGATATTTGCAAATGTAAAACATGCTTCAAATGGCTCCTTTTATAGCGCAAAATGACAGTATATACGCGATTTAATCGTTTTCTTTCGATTGCGCAAGAAATAATGATGAGAGAGATAAACCGATGTCAAGAACAGATAGAGAAGCTCAAGCGCAACATAATGATACCTCTTAGAAGTCCATGGTATCCTTTTTAAGAAAGATATTTGCAAATGTAAAAATGCTTCAAATGGCTCCTTTTATAGCGCAAAATGACAGTATATACGCGATTTAATCGTTTTCTTTTGATTGCGCAAGAAATAATGATGAGAGAGATAAACCGATGTCAAGAACAGATAGAGAAGCTCAAGCGCAACATAATGATACCTCTTAGAAGTCCATGGCTTTTTTTAAGAAAGATATTTGCAAATGTAAAACATGCTTCAAATGGCTCCTTTTATAGCGCAAAATGACAGTATATACGCGATTTAATCGTTTTCTTTCGATTGCGCAAGAAATAATGATGAGAGAGATAAACCGATGTCAAGAACAGATAGAGAAGCTCAAGCGCAACATAATGATACCTCTTAGAAGTCCATGGCTTTCTTTTTAAGAAAGATATTTGCAAATGTAAAACATGCTTCAAATGGCTCCTTTTATAGCGCAAAATGACAGTATATACGCGATTTAATCGTTTTCTTTCGATTGCGCAAGAAATAATGATGAGAGAGATAAACCGATGTCAAGAACAGATAGAGAAGCTCAAGCGCAACATAATGATACCTCTTAGAAGTCCATGGTATCCTTTTTAAGAAAGATATTTGCAAATGTAAAACATGCTTCAAATGGCTCCTTTTATAGCGCAAAATGACAGTATATACGCGATTTAATCGTTTTCTTTCGATTGCGCAAGAAATAATGATGAGAGAGATAAACCGATGTCAAGAACAGATAGAGAAGCTCAAGCGCAACATAATGATACCTCTTAGAAGTCCATGGCTTTCTTTTTAAGAAAGATATTTGCAAATGTAAAACATGCTTCAAATGGCTCCTTTTATAGCGCAAAATGACAGTATATACGCGATTTAATCGTTTTCTTTCGATTGCGCAAGAAATAATGATGAGAGAGATAAACCGATGTCAAGAACAGATAGAGAAGCTCAAGCGCAACATAATGATACCTCTTAGAAGTCCATGGTATCCTTTTTAAGAAAGATATTTGCAAATGTAAAACATGCTTCAAATGGCTCCTTTTATAGCGCAAAATGACAGTATATACGCGATTTAATCGTTTTCTTTTGATTGCGCAAGAAATAATGATGAGAGAGATAAACCGATGTCAAGAACAGATAGAGAAGCTCAAGCGCAACATAATGATACCTCTTAGAAGTCCATGGTATCCTTTTTAAGAAAGATATTTGCAAATGTAAAACATGCTTCAAATGGCTCCTTTTATAGCGCAAAATGACAGTATATACGCGATTTAATCGTTTTCTTTCGATTGCGCAAGAAATAATGATGAGAGAGATAAACCGATGTCAAGAACAGATAGAGAAGCTCAAGCGCAACATAATGATACCTCTTAGAAGTCCATGGTATCCTTTTTAAGAAAGATATTTGCAAATGTAAAACATGCTTCAAATGGCTCCTTTTATAGCGCAAAATGACAGTATATACGCGATTTAATCGTTTTCTTTTGATTGCGCAAGAAATAATGATGAGAGAGATAAACCGATGTCAAGAACTACGTCTACGTCTACGTCTATGCTGGTACTCGTCAAAAGCCTTTTCAGCAACTAAACGAGGATATTGTGGTGTGGTGTCTCTCATAGTGGTCATGATTGATTGATTAGTGCATAGTGCGTATATACAAGTTGTGCGAGTAAAAACAGATCCTCCTATGATTTAGGCGCTGATGGCTCCCTTGAACTTCTCCACAGAGGGCAGTTCAATGAAGTTGGTAGGGAGCTCATCCCAGTCCCGGAGTGTTCTTGGGAAGAAACTTTGCCTGTAGCTGTCAGAGTTGGAGCTGGGTCTCATGAATCTGTGTCGGTGTTGCTGACGTGTTGAACGGAGTCTTGGTTGGATGTAGTCTGGAATTGGTACTGCGACTAGGTGGTTGATGGCTTTGTAAAGCATGGTTAATCGGGCTTGCCTGCGTCTCTCCTCTAAGGGTTGGAGTGCTAGATCTTCTCTCATTTTGGTGACGCTGACAGATAGAGAAGCTCAAGCGCAACATAATGATACCTCTTAGAAGTCCATGGTATCCTTTTTAAGAAAGATATTTGCAAATGTAAAACATGCTTCAAATGGCTCCTTTTATAGCGCAAAATGACAGTATATACGCGATTTAATCGTTTTCTTTCGATTGCGCAAGAAATAATGATGAGAGAGATAAACCGATGTCAAGAACAGATAGAGAAGCTTCAAGCGCAACATAATGATACCTCTTAGAAGTCCATGGTATCCTTTTTAAGAAAGATATTTGCAAATGTAAAACATGCTTCAAATGGCTCCTTTTATAGCGCAAAATGACAGTATATACGCGATTTAATCGTTTTCTTTTGATTGCGCAAGAAATAATGATGAGAGAGATAAACCGATGTCAAGAACAGATAGAGAAGCTCAAGCGCAACATAATGATACCTCTTAGAAGTCCATGGCTTTCTTTTTAAGAAAGATATTTGCAAATGTAAAACATGCTTCAAATGGCTCCTTTTATAGCGCAAAATGACAGTATATACGCGATTTAATCGTTTTCTTTTGATTGCGCAAGAAATAATGATGAGAGAGATAAACCGATGTCAAGAACAGATAGAGAAGCTCAAGCGCAACATAATGATACCTCTTAGAAGTCCATGGTATCCTTTTTAAGAAAGATATTTGCAAATGTAAAACATGCTTCAAATGGCTCCTTTTATAGCGCAAAATGACAGTATATACGCGATTTAATCGTTTTCTTTTGATTGCGCAAGAAATAATGAGATAAACCGATGTCAAGAACAGATAGAGAAGCTCAAGCGCAACATAATGATACCTCTTAGAAGTCCATGGTATCCTTTTTAAGAAAGATATTTGCAAATGTAAAACATGCTTCAAATGGCTCCTTTTATAGCGCAAAATGACAGTATATACGCGATTTAATCGTTTTCTTTCGATTGCGCAAGAAATAATGATGAGAGAGATAAACCGATGTCAAGAACAGATAGAGAAGCTCAAGCGCAACATAATGATACCTCTTAGAAGTCCATGGTATCCTTTTTAAGAAAGATATTTGCAAATGTAAAACATGCTTCAAATGGCTCCTTTTATAGCGCAAAATGACAGTATATACGCGATTTAATCGTTTTCTTTCGATTGCGCAAGAAATAATGATGAGAGAGATAAACCGATGTCAAGAACAGATAGAGAAGCTCAAGCGCAACATAATGATACCTCTTAGAAGTCCATGGCTTTCTTTTTAAAAAAGATATTTGCAAATGTAAAACATGCTTCAAATGGCTCCTTTTATAGCGCAAAATGACAGTATATACGCGATTTAATCGTTTTCTTTCGATTGCGCAAGAAATAATGATGAGAGAGATAAACCGATGTCAAGAACAGATAGAGAAGCTCAAGCGCAACATAATGATACCTCTTAGAAGTCCATGGTATCCTTTTTAAGAAAGATATTTGCAAATGTAAAACATGCTTCAAATGGCTCCTTTTATAGCGCAAAATGACAGTATATACGCGATTTAATCGTTTTCTTTCGATTGCGCAAGAAATAATGATGAGAGAGATAAACCGATGTCAAGAACAGATAGAGAAGCTCAAGCGCAACATAATGATACCTCTTAGAAGTCCATGGTATCCTTTTTAAGAAAGATATTTGCAAATGTAAAACATGCTTCAAATGGCTCCTTTTATAGCGCAAAATGACAGTATATACGCGATTTAATCGTTTTCTTTTGATTGCGCAAGAAATAATGATGAGAGAGATAAACCGATGTCAAGAACAGATAGAGAAGCTCAAGCGCAACATAATGATACCTCTTAGAAGTCCATGGCTTTCTTTTTAAGAAAGATATTTGCAAATGTAAAACATGCTTCAAATGGCTCCTTTTATAGCGCAAAATGACAGTATATACGCGATTTAATCGTTTTCTTTCGATTGCGCAAGAAATAATGATGAGAGAGATAAACCGATGTCAAGAACAGATAGAGAAGCTCAAGCGCAACATAATGATACCTCTTAGAAGTCCATGGCTTTCTTTTTAAGAAAGATATTTGCAAATGTAAAACATGCTTCAAATGGCTCCTTTTATAGCGCAAAATGACAGTATATACGCGATTTAATCGTTTTCTTTCGATTGCGCAAGAAATAATGATGAGAGAGATAAACCGATGTCAAGAACAGATAGAGAAGCTCAAGCGCAACATAATGATACCTCTTAGAAGTCCATGGTATCCTTTTTAAGAAAGATATTTGCAAATGTAAAACATGCTTCAAATGGCTCCTTTTATAGCGCAAAATGACAGTATATACGCGATTTAATCGTTTTCTTTCGATTGCGCAAGAAATAATGATGAGAGAGATAAACCGATGTCAAGAACAGATAGAGAAGCTCAAGCGCAACATAATGATACCTCTTAGAAGTCCATGGTTTCTTTTTAAGAAAGATATTTGCAAATGTAAAACATGCTTCAAATGGCTCCTTTTATAGCGCAAAATGACAGTATATACGCGATTTAATCGTTTTCTTTTGATTGCGCAAGAAATAATGATGAGAGAGATAAACCGATGTCAAGAACAGATAGAGAAGCTCAAGCGCAACATAATGATACCTCTTAGAAGTCCATGGTATCCTTTTTAAGAAAGATATTTGCAAATGTAAAACATGCTTCAAATGGCTCCTTTTATAGCGCAAAATGACAGTATATACGCGATTTAATCGTTTTCTTTTGATTGCGCAAGAAATAATGATGAGAGAGATAAACCGATGTCAAGAACAGATAGAGAAGCTCAAGCGCAACATAATGATACCTCTTAGAAGTCCATGGTTTCTTTTTAAGAAAGATATTTGCAAATGTAAAACATGCTTCAAATGGCTCCTTTTATAGCGCAAAATGACAGTATATACGCGATTTAATCGTTTTCTTTTGATTGCGCAAGAAATAATGATGAGAGAGATAAACCGATGTCAAGAACAGATAGAGAAGCTCAAGCGCAACATAATGATACCTCTTAGAAGTCCATGGTATCCTTTTTAAGAAAGATATTTGCAAATGTAAAACATGCTTCAAATGGCTCCTTTTATAGCGCAAAATGACAGTATATACGCGATTTAATCGTTTTCTTTCGATTGCGCAAGAAATAATGATGAGAGAGATAAACCGATGTCAAGAACAGATAGAGAAGCTCAAGCGCAACATAATGATACCTCTTAGAAGTCCATGGTTTCTTTTTAAGAAAGATATTTGCAAATGTAAAACATGCTTCAAATGGCTCCTTTTATAGCGCAAAATGACAGTATATACGCGATTTAATCGTTTTCTTTCGATTGCGCAAGAAATAATGATGAGAGAGATAAACCGATGTCAAGAACAGATAGAGAAGCTCAAGCGCAACATAATGATACCTCTTAGAAGTCCATGGTATCCTTTTTAAGAAAGATATTTGCAAATGTAAAACATGCTTCAAATGGCTCCTTTTATAGCGCAAAATGACAGTATATACGCGATTTAATCGTTTTCTTTCGATTGCGCAAGAAATAATGATGAGAGAGATAAACCGATGTCAAGAACAGATAGAGAAGCTCAAGCGCAACATAATGATACCTCTTAGAAGTCCATGGTATCCTTTTTAAGAAAGATATTTGCAAATGTAAAACATGCTTCAAATGGCTCCTTTTATAGCGCAAAATGACAGTATATACGCGATTTAATCGTTTTCTTTTGATTGCGCAAGAAATAATGATGAGAGAGATAAACCGATGTCAAGAACAGATAGAGAAGCTCAAGCGCAACATAATGATACCTCTTAGAAGTCCATGGTTTCTTTTTAAGAAAGATATTTGCAAATGTAAAACATGCTTCAAATGGCTCCTTTTATAGCGCAAAATGACAGTATATACGCGATTTAATCGTTTTCTTTCGATTGCGCAAGAAATAATGATGAGAGAGATAAACCGATGTCAAGAACAGATAGAGAAGCTCAAGCGCAACATAATGATACCTCTTAGAAGTCCATGGTTTCTTTTTAAGAAAGATATTTGCAAATGTAAAACATGCTTCAAATGGCTCCTTTTATAGCGCAAAATGACAGTATATACGCGATTTAATCGTTTTCTTTCGATTGCGCAAGAAATAATGATGAGAGAGATAAACCGATGTCAAGAACAGATAGAGAAGCTCAAGCGCAACATAATGATACCTCTTAGAAGTCCATGGTATCCTTTTTAAGAAAGATATTTGCAAATGTAAAACATGCTTCAAATGGCTCCTTTTATAGCGCAAAATGACAGTATATACGCGATTTAATCGTTTTCTTTCGATTGCGCAAGAAATAATGATGAGAGAGATAAACCGATGTCAAGAACAGATAGAGAAGCTCAAGCGCAACATAATGATACCTCTTAGAAGTCCATGGCTTTCTTTTTAAGAAAGATATTTGCAAATGTAAAACATGCTTCAAATGGCTCCTTTTATAGCGCAAAATGACAGTATATACGCGATTTAATCGTTTTCTTTCGATTGCGCAAGAAATAATGATGAGAGAGATAAACCGATGTCAAGAACAGATAGAGAAGCTCAAGCGCAACATAATGATACCTCTTAGAAGTCCATGGTATCCTTTTTAAGAAAGATATTTGCAAATGTAAAACATGCTTCAAATGGCTCCTTTTATAGCGCAAAATGACAGTATATACGCGATTTAATCGTTTTCTTTTGATTGCGCAAGAAATAATGATGAGAGAGATAAACCGATGTCAAGAACAGATAGAGAAGCTCAAGCGCAACATAATGATACCTCTTAGAAGTCCATGGTATCCTTTTTAAGAAAGATATTTGCAAATGTAAAACATGCTTCAAATGGCTCCTTTTATAGCGCAAAATGACAGTATATACGCGATTTAATCGTTTTCTTTCGATTGCGCAAGAAATAATGATGAGAGAGATAAACCGATGTCAAGAACAGATAGAGAAGCTCAAGCGCAACATAATGATACCTCTTAGAAGTCCATGGTATCCTTTTTAAGAAAGATATTTGCAAATGTAAAACATGCTTCAAATGGCTCCTTTTATAGCGCAAAATGACAGTATATACGCGATTTAATCGTTTTCTTTTGATTGCGCAAGAAATAATGATGAGAGAGATAAACCGATGTCAAGAACAGATAGAGAAGCTCAAGCGCAACATAATGATACCTCTTAGAAGTCCATGGTATCCTTTTTAAGAAAGATATTTGCAAATGTAAAACATGCTTCAAATGGCTCCTTTTATAGCGCAAAATGACAGTATATACGCGATTTAATCGTTTTCTTTCGATTGCGCAAGAAATAATGATGAGAGAGATAAACCGATGTCAAGAACAGATAGAGAAGCTCAAGCGCAACATAATGATACCTCTTAGAAGTCCATGGTATCCTTTTTAAGAAAGATATTTGCAAATGTAAAACATGCTTCAAATGGCTCCTTTTATAGCGCAAAATGACAGTATATACGCGATTTAATCGTTTTCTTTTGATTGCGCAAGAAATAATGATGAGAGAGATAAACCGATGTCAAGAACTACGTCTACGTCTACGTCTATGCTGGTACTCGTCAAAGCCTTTTCAGCAACTAAACGAGGATATTGTGGTGTGGTGTCTCTCATAGTGGTCATGATTGATTGATTAGTGCATAGTGCGTATATACAAGTTGTGCGAGTAAAAACAGATCCTCCTATGATTTAGGCGCTGATGGCTCCCTTGAACTTCTCCACAGAGGGCAGTTCAATGAAGTTGGTAGGGAGCTCATCCCAGTCCCGGAGTGTTCTTGGGAAGAAACTTTGCCTGTAGCTGTCAGAGTTGGAGCTGGGTCTCATGAATCTGTGTCGGTGTTGCTGACGTGTTGAACGGAGTCTTGGTTGGATGTAGTCTGGAATTGGTACTGCGACTAGGTGGTTGATGGCTTTGTAAAGCATGGTTAATCGGGCTTGCCTGCGTCTCTCCTCTAAGGGTTGGAGTGCTAGATCTTCTCTCATTTTGGTGACGCTGACAGATAGAGAAGCTCAAGCGCAACATAATGATACCTCTTAGAAGTCCATGGTATCCTTTTTAAGAAAGATATTTGCAAATGTAAAACATGCTTCAAATGGCTCCTTTTATAGCGCAAAATGACAGTATATACGCGATTTAATCGTTTTCTTTCGATTGCGCAAGAAATAATGATGAGAGAGATAAACCGATGTCAAGAACAGATAGAGAAGCTCAAGCGCAACATAATGATACCTCTTAGAAGTCCATGGTATCCTTTTTAAGAAAGATATTTGCAAATGTAAAACATGCTTCAAATGGCTCCTTTTATAGCGCAAAATGACAGTATATACGCGATTTAATCGTTTTCTTTTGATTGCGCAAGAAATAATGATGAGAGAGATAAACCGATGTCAAGAACAGATAGAGAAGCTCAAGCGCAACATAATGATACCTCTTAGAAGTCCATGGCTTTTTTTAAGAAAGATATTTGCAAATGTAAAACATGCTTCAAATGGCTCCTTTTATAGCGCAAAATGACAGTATATACGCGATTTAATCGTTTTCTTTTGATTGCGCAAGAAATAATGATGAGAGAGATAAACCGATGTCAAGAACAGATAGAGAAGCTCAAGCGCAACATAATGATACCTCTTAGAAGTCCATGGTATCCTTTTTAAGAAAGATATTTGCAAATGTAAAACATGCTTCAAATGGCTCCTTTTATAGCGCAAAATGACAGTATATACGCGATTTAATCGTTTTCTTTTGATTGCGCAAGAAATAATGATAAACCGATGTCAAGAACAGATAGAGAAGCTCAAGCGCAACATAATGATACCTCTTAGAAGTCCATGGTATCCTTTTTAAGAAAGATATTTGCAAATGTAAAACATGCTTCAAATGGCTCCTTTTATAGCGCAAAATGACAGTATATACGCGATTTAATCGTTTTCTTTCGATTGCGCAAGAAATAATGATGAGAGAGATAAACCGATGTCAAGAACAGATAGAGAAGCTCAAGCGCAACATAATGATACCTCTTAGAAGTCCATGGTATCCTTTTTAAGAAAGATATTTGCAAATGTAAAACATGCTTCAAATGGCTCCTTTTATAGCGCAAAATGACAGTATATACGCGATTTAATCGTTTTCTTTCGATTGCGCAAGAAATAATGATGAGAGAGATAAACCGATGTCAAGAACAGATAGAGAAGCTCAAGCGCAACATAATGATACCTCTTAGAAGTCCATGGCTTTCTTTTTAAGAAAGATATTTGCAAATGTAAAACATGCTTCAAATGGCTCCTTTTATAGCGCAAAATGACAGTATATACGCGATTTAATCGTTTTCTTTCGATTGCGCAAGAAATAATGATGAGAGAGATAAACCGATGTCAAGAACAGATAGAGAAGCTCAAGCGCAACATAATGATACCTCTTAGAAGTCCATGGTATCCTTTTTAAGAAAGATATTTGCAAATGTAAAACATGCTTCAAATGGCTCCTTTTATAGCGCAAAATGACAGTATATACGCGATTTAATCGTTTTCTTTCGATTGCGCAAGAAATAATGATGAGAGAGATAAACCGATGTCAAGAACAGATAGAGAAGCTCAAGCGCAACATAATGATACCTCTTAGAAGTCCATGGTATCCTTTTTAAGAAAGATATTTGCAAATGTAAAACATGCTTCAAATGGCTCCTTTTATAGCGCAAAATGACAGTATATACGCGATTTAATCGTTTTCTTTTGATTGCGCAAGAAATAATGATGAGAGAGATAAACCGATGTCAAGAACAGATAGAGAAGCTCAAGCGCAACATAATGATACCTCTTAGAAGTCCATGGCTTCTTTTTAAGAAAGATATTTGCAAATGTAAAACATGCTTCAAATGGCTCCTTTTATAGCGCAAAATGACAGTATATACGCGATTTAATCGTTTTCTTTCGATTGCGCAAGAAATAATGATGAGAGAGATAAACCGATGTCAAGAACAGATAGAGAAGCTCAAGCGCAACATAATGATACCTCTTAGAAGTCCATGGCTTTCTTTTTAAGAAAGATATTTGCAAATGTAAAACATGCTTCAAATGGCTCCTTTTATAGCGCAAAATGACAGTATATACGCGATTTAATCGTTTTCTTTCGATTGCGCAAGAAATAATGATGAGAGAGATAAACCGATGTCAAGAACAGATAGAGAAGCTCAAGCGCAACATAATGATACCTCTTAGAAGTCCATGGTATCCTTTTTAAGAAAGATATTTGCAAATGTAAAACATGCTTCAAATGGCTCCTTTTATAGCGCAAAATGACAGTATATACGCGATTTAATCGTTTTCTTTCGATTGCGCAAGAAATAATGATGAGAGAGATAAACCGATGTCAAGAACAGATAGAGAAGCTCAAGCGCAACATAATGATACCTCTTAGAAGTCCATGGTATCCTTTTTAAGAAAGATATTTGCAAATGTAAAACATGCTTCAAATGGCTCCTTTTATAGCGCAAAATGACAGTATATACGCGATTTAATCGTTTTCTTTTGATTGCGCAAGAAATAATGATGAGAGAGATAAACCGATGTCAAGAACAGATAGAGAAGCTCAAGCGCAACATAATGATACCTCTTAGAAGTCCATGGTATCCTTTTTAAGAAAGATATTTGCAAATGTAAAACATGCTTCAAATGGCTCCTTTTATAGCGCAAAATGACAGTATATACGCGATTTAATCGTTTTCTTTTGATTGCGCAAGAAATAATGATGAGAGAGATAAACCGATGTCAAGAACAGATAGAGAAGCTCAAGCGCAACATAATGATACCTCTTAGAAGTCCATGGTATCCTTTTTAAGAAAGATATTTGCAAATGTAAAACATGCTTCAAATGGCTCCTTTTATAGCGCAAAATGACAGTATATACGCGATTTAATCGTTTTCTTTTGATTGCGCAAGAAATAATGATGAGAGAGATAAACCGATGTCAAGAACAGATAGAGAAGCTCAAGCGCAACATAATGATACCTCTTAGAAGTCCATGGTATCCTTTTTAAGAAAGATATTTGCAAATGTAAAACATGCTTCAAATGGCTCCTTTTATAGCGCAAAATGACAGTATATACGCGATTTAATCGTTTTCTTTTGATTGCGCAAGAAATAATGATGAGAGAGATAAACCGATGTCAAGAACAGATAGAGAAGCTCAAGCGCAACATAATGATACCTCTTAGAAGTCCATGGTATCCTTTTTAAGAAAGATATTTGCAAATGTAAAACATGCTTCAAATGGCTCCTTTTATAGCGCAAAATGACAGTATATACGCGATTTAATCGTTTTCTTTTGATTGCGCAAGAAATAATGATGAGAGAGATAAACCGATGTCAAGAACAGATAGAGAAGCTCAAGCGCAACATAATGATACCTCTTAGAAGTCCATGGTATCCTTTTTAAGAAAGATATTTGCAAATGTAAAACATGCTTCAAATGGCTCCTTTTATAGCGCAAAATGACAGTATATACGCGATTTAATCGTTTTCTTTTGATTGCGCAAGAAATAATGATGAGAGAGATAAACCGATGTCAAGAACAGATAGAGAAGCTCAAGCGCAACATAATGATACCTCTTAGAAGTCCATGGTATCCTTTTTAAGAAAGATATTTGCAAATGTAAAACATGCTTCAAATGGCTCCTTTTATAGCGCAAAATGACAGTATATACGCGATTTAATCGTTTTCTTTTGATTGCGCAAGAAATAATGATGAGAGAGATAAACCGATGTCAAGAACAGATAGAGAAGCTCAAGCGCAACATAATGATACCTCTTAGAAGTCCATGGTTTCTTTTTAAGAAAGATATTTGCAAATGTAAAACATGCTTCAAATGGCTCCTTTTATAGCGCAAAATGACAGTATATACGCGATTTAATCGTTTTCTTTCGATTGCGCAAGAAATAATGATGAGAGAGATAAACCGATGTCAAGAACAGATAGAGAAGCTCAAGCGCAACATAATGATACCTCTTAGAAGTCCATGGTATCCTTTTTAAGAAAGATATTTGCAAATGTAAAACATGCTTCAAATGGCTCCTTTTATAGCGCAAAATGACAGTATATACGCGATTTAATCGTTTTCTTTTGATTGCGCAAGAAATAATGATGAGAGAGATAAACCGATGTCAAGAACAGATAGAGAAGCTCAAGCGCAACATAATGATACCTCTTAGAAGTCCATGGTATCCTTTTTAAGAAAGATATTTGCAAATGTAAAACATGCTTCAAATGGCTCCTTTTATAGCGCAAAATGACAGTATATACGCGATTTAATCGTTTTCTTTTGATTGCGCAAGAAATAATGATGAGAGAGATAAACCGATGTCAAGAACAGATAGAGAAGCTCAAGCGCAACATAATGATACCTCTTAGAAGTCCATGGTTCTTTTTAAGAAAGATATTTGCAAATGTAAAACATGCTTCAAATGGCTCCTTTTATAGCGCAAAATGACAGTATATACGCGATTTAATCGTTTTCTTTCGATTGCGCAAGAAATAATGATGAGAGAGATAAACCGATGTCAAGAACAGATAGAGAAGCTCAAGCGCAACATAATGATACCTCTTAGAAGTCCATGGTATCCTTTTTAAGAAAGATATTTGCAAATGTAAAACATGCTTCAAATGGCTCCTTTTATAGCGCAAAATGACAGTATATACGCGATTTAATCGTTTTCTTTTGATTGCGCAAGAAATAATGATGAGAGAGATAAACCGATGTCAAGAACAGATAGAGAAGCTCAAGCGCAACATAATGATACCTCTTAGAAGTCCATGGTATCCTTTTTAAGAAAGATATTTGCAAATGTAAAACATGCTTCAAATGGCTCCTTTTATAGCGCAAAATGACAGTATATACGCGATTTAATCGTTTTCTTTCGATTGCGCAAGAAATAATGATGAGAGAGATAAACCGATGTCAAGAACAGATAGAGAAGCTCAAGCGCAACATAATGATACCTCTTAGAAGTCCATGGTTCCTTTTTAAGAAAGATATTTGCAAATGTAAAACATGCTTCAAATGGCTCCTTTTATAGCGCAAAATGACAGTATATACGCGATTTAATCGTTTTCTTTTGATTGCGCAAGAAATAATGATGAGAGAGATAAACCGATGTCAAGAACAGATAGAGAAGCTCAAGCGCAACATAATGATACCTCTTAGAAGTCCATGGTATCCTTTTTAAGAAAGATATTTGCAAATGTAAAACATGCTTCAAATGGCTCCTTTTATAGCGCAAAATGACAGTATATACGCGATTTAATCGTTTTCTTTCGATTGCGCAAGAAATAATGATGAGAGAGATAAACCGATGTCAAGAACAGATAGAGAAGCTCAAGCGCAACATAATGATACCTCTTAGAAGTCCATGGTATCCTTTTTAAGAAAGATATTTGCAAATGTAAAACATGCTTCAAATGGCTCCTTTTATAGCGCAAAATGACAGTATATACGCGATTTAATCGTTTTCTTTTGATTGCGCAAGAAATAATGATGAGAGAGATAAACCGATGTCAAGAACAGATAGAGAAGCTCAAGCGCAACATAATGATACCTCTTAGAAGTCCATGGTATCCTTTTTAAGTGGATATTTGCAAATGTAAAACATGCTTCAAATGGCTCCTTTTATAGCGCAAAATGACAGTATATACGCGATTTAATCGTTTTCTTTTGATTGCGCAAGAAATAATGATGAGAGAGATAAACCGATGTCAAGAACAGATAGAGAAGCTCAAGCGCAACATAATGATACCTCTTAGAAGTCCATGGTATCCTTTTTAAGAAAGATATTTGAAATGTAAAACATGCTTCAAATGGCTACTTTTATAGCGCAAAATGACAGTATATACGCGATTTAATCGTTTTCTTTCGATTGCGCAAGAAATAATGATGAGAGAGATAAACCGATGTCAAGAACAGATAGAGAAGCTCAAGCGCAACATAATGATACCTCTTAGAAGTCCATGGTATCCTTTTTAAGAAAGATATTTGCAAATGTAAAACATGCTTCAAATGGCTCCTTTTATAGCGCAAAATGACAGTATATACGCGATTTAATCGTTTTCTTTCGATTGCGCAAGAAATAATGATGAGAGAGATAAACCGATGTCAAGAACAGATAGAGAAGCTCAAGCGCAACATAATGATACCTCTTAGAAGTCCATGGTATCCTTTTTAAGAAAGATATTTGCAAATGTAAAACATGCTTCAAATGGCTCCTTTTATAGCGCAAAATGACAGTATATACGCGATTTAATCGTTTTCTTTTGATTGCGCAAGAAATAATGATGAGAGAGATAAACCGATGTCAAGAACAGATAGAGAAGCTCAAGCGCAACATAATGATACCTCTTAGAAGTCCATGGTTCTTTTTAAGAAAGATATTTGCAAATGTAAAACATGCTTCAAATGGCTCCTTTTATAGCGCAAAATGACAGTATATACGCGATTTAATCGTTTTTTTTTGATTGCGCAAGAAATAATGATGAGAGAGATAAACCGATGTCAAGAACAGATAGAGAAGCTCAAGCGCAACATAATGATACCTCTTAGAAGTCCATGGTATCCTTTTTAAGAAAGATATTTGCAAATGTAAAACATGCTTCAAATGGCTCCTTTTATAGCGCAAAATGACAGTATATACGCGATTTAATCGTTTTCTTTTGATTGCGCAAGAAATAATGATAAACCGATGTCAAGAACAGATAGAGAAGCTCAAGCGCAACATAATGATACCTCTTAGAAGTCCATGGTATCCTTTTTAAGAAAGATATTTGCAAATGTAAAACATGCTTCAAATGGCTCCTTTTATAGCGCAAAATGACAGTATATACGCGATTTAATCGTTTTCTTTTGATTGCGCAAGAAATAATGATGAGAGAGATAAACCGATGTCAAGAACAGATAGAGAAGCTCAAGCGCAACATAATGATACCTCTTAGAAGTCCATGGTATCCTTTTAAGAAAGATATTTGCAAATGTAAAACATGCTTCAAATGGCTCCTTTTATAGCGCAAAATGACAGTATATACGCGATTTAATCGTTTTCTTTCGATTGCGCAAGAAATAATGATGAGAGAGATAAACCGATGTCAAGAACAGATAGAGAAGCTCAAGCGCAACATAATGATACCTCTTAGAAGTCCATGGTTTCTTTTTAAGAAAGATATTTGCAAATGTAAAACATGCTTCAAATGGCTCCTTTTATAGCGCAAAATGACAGTATATACGCGATTTAATCGTTTTCTTTTGATTGCGCAAGAAATAATGATGAGAGAGATAAACCGATGTCAAGAACAGATAGAGAAGCTCAAGCGCAACATAATGATACCTCTTAGAAGTCCATGGTATCCTTTTTAAGAAAGATATTTGCAAATGTAAAACATGCTTCAAATGGCTCCTTTTATAGCGCAAAATGACAGTATATACGCGATTTAATCGTTTTCTTTTGATTGCGCAAGAAATAATGATGAGAGAGATAAACCGATGTCAAGAACAGATAGAGAAGCTCAAGCGCAACATAATGATACCTCTTAGAAGTCCATGGTATCCTTTTTAAGAAAGATATTTGCAAATGTAAAACATGCTTCAAATGGCTCCTTTTATAGCGCAAAATGACAGTATATACGCGATTTAATCGTTTTCTTTTGATTGCGCAAGAAATAATGATGAGAGAGATAAACCGATGTCAAGAACAGATAGAGAAGCTCAAGCGCAACATAATGATACCTCTTAGAAGTCCATGGCTTTCTTTTTAAGAAAGATATTTGCAAATGTAAAACATGCTTCAAATGGCTCCTTTTATAGCGCAAAATGACAGTATATACGCGATTTAATCGTTTTCTTTCGATTGCGCAAGAAATAATGATGAGAGAGATAAACCGATGTCAAGAACAGATAGAGAAGCTCAAGCGCAACATAATGATACCTCTTAGAAGTCCATGGTATCCTTTTTAAGAAAGATATTTGCAAATGTAAAACATGCTTCAAATGGCTCCTTTTATAGCGCAAAATGACAGTATATACGCGATTTAATCGTTTTCTTTGATTGCGCAAGAAATAATGATGAGAGAGATAAACCGATGTCAAGAACAGATAGAGAAGCTCAAGCGCAACATAATGATACCTCTTAGAAGTCCATGGTATCCTTTTTAAGAAAGATATTTGCAAATGTAAAACATGCTTCAAATGGCTCCTTTTATAGCGCAAAATGACAGTATATACGCGATTTAATCGTTTTCTTTCGATTGCGCAAGAAATAATGATGAGAGAGATAAACCGATGTCAAGAACAGATAGAGAAGCTCAAGCGCAACATAATGATACCTCTTAGAAGTCCATGGTATCCTTTTTAAGAAAGATATTTGCAAATGTAAAACATGCTTCAAATGGCTCCTTTTATAGCGCAAAATGACAGTATATACGCGATTTAATCGTTTTCTTTTGATTGCGCAAGAAATAATGATGAGAGAGATAAACCGATGTCAAGAACAGATAGAGAAGCTCAAGCGCAACATAATGATACCTCTTAGAAGTCCATGGTATCCTTTTTAAGAAAGATATTTGCAAATGTAAAACATGCTTCAAATGGCTCCTTTTATAGCGCAAAATGACAGTATATACGCGATTTAATCGTTTTCTTTCGATTGCGCAAGAAATAATGATGAGAGAGATAAACCGATGTCAAGAACAGATAGAGAAGCTCAAGCGCAACATAATGATACCTCTTAGAAGTCCATGGTATCCTTTTAAGAAAGATATTTGCAAATGTAAAACATGCTTCAAATGGCTCCTTTTATAGCGCAAAATGACAGTATATACGCGATTTAATCGTTTTCTTTTGATTGCGCAAGAAATAATGATGAGAGAGATAAACCGATGTCAAGAACAGATAGAGAAGCTCAAGCGCAACATAATGATACCTCTTAGAAGTCCATGGTATCCTTTTTAAGAAAGATATTTGCAAATGTAAAACATGCTTCAAATGGCTCCTTTTATAGCGCAAAATGACAGTATATACGCGATTTAATCGTTTTCTTTTGATTGCGCAAGAAATAATGATGAGAGAGATAAACCGATGTCAAGAACAGATAGAGAAGCTCAAGCGCAACATAATGATACCTCTTAGAAGTCCATGGTATCCTTTTTAAGAAAGATATTTGCAAATGTAAAACATGCTTCAAATGGCTCCTTTTATAGCGCAAAATGACAGTATATACGCGATTTAATCGTTTTCTTTTGATTGCGCAAGAAATAATGATGAGAGAGATAAACCGATGTCAAGAACAGATAGAGAAGCTCAAGCGCAACATAATGATACCTCTTAGAAGTCCATGGTTTCTTTTTAAGAAAGATATTTGCAAATGTAAAACATGCTTCAAATGGCTCCTTTTATAGCGCAAAATGACAGTATATACGCGATTTAATCGTTTTCTTTTGATTGCGCAAGAAATAATGATGAGAGAGATAAACCGATGTCAAGAACAGATAGAGAAGCTCAAGCGCAACATAATGATACCTCTTAGAAGTCCATGGTATCCTTTTTAAGAAAGATATTTGCAAATGTAAAACATGCTTCAAATGGCTCCTTTTATAGCGCAAAATGACAGTATATACGCGATTTAATCGTTTTCTTTCGATTGCGCAAGAAATAATGATGAGAGAGATAAACCGATGTCAAGAACAGATAGAGAAGCTCAAGCGCAACATAATGATACCTCTTAGAAGTCCATGGTTTCTTTTTAAGAAAGATATTTGCAAATGTAAAACATGCTTCAAATGGCTCCTTTTATAGCGCAAAATGACAGTATATACGCGATTTAATCGTTTTCTTTCGATTGCGCAAGAAATAATGATGAGAGAGATAAACCGATGTCAAGAACAGATAGAGAAGCTCAAGCGCAACATAATGATACCTCTTAGAAGTCCATGGTATCCTTTTTAAGAAAGATATTTGCAAATGTAAAACATGCTTCAAATGGCTCCTTTTATAGCGCAAAATGACAGTATATACGCGATTTAATCGTTTTCTTTCGATTGCGCAAGAAATAATGATGAGAGAGATAAACCGATGTCAAGAACAGATAGAGAAGCTCAAGCGCAACATAATGATACCTCTTAGAAGTCCATGGTATCTTTTTAAGAAAGATATTTGCAAATGTAAAACATGCTTCAAATGGCTCCTTTTATAGCGCAAAATGACAGTATATACGCGATTTAATCGTTTTCTTTTGATTGCGCAAGAAATAATGATGAGAGAGATAAACCGATGTCAAGAACAGATAGAGAAGCTCAAGCGCAACATAATGATACCTCTTAGAAGTCCATGGTATCCTTTTTAAGAAAGATATTTGCAAATGTAAAACATGCTTCAAATGGCTCCTTTTATAGCGCAAAATGACAGTATATACGCGATTTAATCGTTTTCTTTCGATTGCGCAAGAAATAATGATGAGAGAGATAAACCGATGTCAAGAACAGATAGAGAAGCTCAAGCGCAACATAATGATACCTCTTAGAAGTCCATGGTATCCTTTTTAAGAAAGATATTTGCAAATGTAAAACATGCTTCAAATGGCTCCTTTTATAGCGCAAAATGACAGTATATACGCGATTTAATCGTTTTCTTTTGATTGCGCAAGAAATAATGATGAGAGAGATAAACCGATGTCAAGAACAGATAGAGAAGCTCAAGCGCAACATAATGATACCTCTTAGAAGTCCATGGTTTCTTTTTAAGAAAGATATTTGCAAATGTAAAACATGCTTCAAATGGCTCCTTTTATAGCGCAAAATGACAGTATATACGCGATTTAATCGTTTTCTTTTGATTGCGCAAGAAATAATGATGAGAGAGATAAACCGATGTCAAGAACAGATAGAGAAGCTCAAGCGCAACATAATGATACCTCTTAGAAGTCCATGGCTTTCTTTTTAAGAAAGATATTTGCAAATGTAAAACATGCTTCAAATGGCTCCTTTTATAGCGCAAAATGACAGTATATACGCGATTTAATCGTTTTCTTTCGATTGCGCAAGAAATAATGATGAGAGAGATAAACCGATGTCAAGAACAGATAGAGAAGCTCAAGCGCAACATAATGATACCTCTTAGAAGTCCATGGTATCCTTTTTAAGAAAGATATTTGCAAATGTAAAACATGCTTCAAATGGCTCCTTTTATAGCGCAAAATGACAGTATATACGCGATTTAATCGTTTTCTTTCGATTGCGCAAGAAATAATGATGAGAGAGATAAACCGATGTCAAGAACAGATAGAGAAGCTCAAGCGCAACATAATGATACCTCTTAGAAGTCCATGGTATCTTTTTAAGAAAGATATTTGCAAATGTAAAACATGCTTCAAATGGCTCCTTTTATAGCGCAAAATGACAGTATATACGCGATTTAATCGTTTTCTTTCGATTGCGCAAGAAATAATGATGAGAGAGATAAACCGATGTCAAGAACAGATAGAGAAGCTCAAGCGCAACATAATGATACCTCTTAGAAGTCCATGGTATCCTTTTTAAGAAAGATATTTGCAAATGTAAAACATGCTTCAAATGGCTCCTTTTATAGCGCAAAATGACAGTATATACGCGATTTAATCGTTTTCTTTTGATTGCGCAAGAAATAATGATGAGAGAGATAAACCGATGTCAAGAACAGATAGAGAAGCTCAAGCGCAACATAATGATACCTCTTAGAAGTCCATGGTATCCTTTTTAAGAAAGATATTTGCAAATGTAAAACATGCTTCAAATGGCTCCTTTTATAGCGCAAAATGACAGTATATACGCGATTTAATCGTTTTCTTTCGATTGCGCAAGAAATAATGATGAGAGAGATAAACCGATGTCAAGAACAGATAGAGAAGCTCAAGCGCAACATAATGATACCTCTTAGAAGTCCATGGTATCCTTTTTAAGAAAGATATTTGCAAATGTAAAACATGCTTCAAATGGCTCCTTTTATAGCGCAAAATGACAGTATATACGCGATTTAATCGTTTTCTTTTGATTGCGCAAGAAATAATGATGAGAGAGATAAACCGATGTCAAGAACTAGTCTACGTCAACGTCTATGCTGGTACTCGTCAAAAAGCCTTTTCAGCAACTAAACGAGGATATTGTGGTGTGGTGTCTCTCATAGTGGTCATGATTGATTGATTAGTGCATAGTGCGTATATACAAGTTGTGCGAGTAAAAACAGATCCTCCTATGATTTAGGCGCTGATGGCTCCCTTGAAACTTCTCCACAGAGGGCAGTTCAATGAAGTGGTAGGGAGCTCATCCCAGTCCCGGAGTGTTCTTGGGAAGAAACTTTGCCTGTAGCTGTCAGAGTTGGAGCTGGGTCTCATGAATCTGTGTCGGTGTTGCTGACGTGTTGAACGGAGTCTTGTTGGATGTAGTCTGGAATTGGTACTGCGACTAGGTGGTTGATGGCTTTGTAAAGCATGGTTAATCGGGCTTGCCTGCGTCTCTCCTCTAAGGGTTGGAGTGATAGATCTTCTCGATTTTGGTGACGCTGACAGATAGAGAAGCTCAAGCGCAACATAATGATACCTCTTAGAAGTCCATGGTATCCTTTTTAAGAAAGATATTTGCAAATGTAAAACATGCTTCAAATGGCTCCTTTTATAGCGCAAAATGACAGTATATACGCGATTTAATCGTTTTCTTTCGATTGCGCAAGAAATAATGATGAGAGAGATAAACCGATGTCAAGAACAGATAGAGAAGCTCAAGCGCAACATAATGATACCTCTTAGAAGTCCATGGTATCCTTTTTAAGAAAGATATTTGCAAATGTAAAACATGCTTCAAATGGCTCCTTTTATAGCGCAAAATGACAGTATATACGCGATTTAATCGTTTTCTTTTGATTGCGCAAGAAATAATGATGAGAGAGATAAACCGATGTCAAGAACAGATAGAGAAGCTCAAGCGCAACATAATGATACCTCTTAGAAGTCCATGGCTTCTTTTTAAGAAAGATATTTGCAAATGTAAAACATGCTTCAAATGGCTCCTTTTATAGCGCAAAATGACAGTATATACGCGATTTAATCGTTTTCTTTTGATTGCGCAAGAAATAATGATGAGAGAGATAAACCGATGTCAAGAACAGATAGAGAAGCTCAAGCGCAACATAATGATACCTCTTAGAAGTCCATGGTATCCTTTTTAAGAAAGATATTTGCAAATGTAAAACATGCTTCAAATGGCTCCTTTTATAGCGCAAAATGACAGTATATACGCGATTTAATCGTTTTCTTTTGATTGCGCAAGAAATAATGATAAACCGATGTCAAGAACAGATAGAGAAGCTCAAGCGCAACATAATGATACCTCTTAGAAGTCCATGGTATCCTTTTTAAGAAAGATATTTGCAAATGTAAAACATGCTTCAAATGGCTCCTTTTATAGCGCAAAATGACAGTATATACGCGATTTAATCGTTTTCTTTCGATTGCGCAAGAAATAATGATGAGAGAGATAAACCGATGTCAAGAACAGATAGAGAAGCTCAAGCGCAACATAATGATACCTCTTAGAAGTCCATGGTATCCTTTTTAAGAAAGATATTTGCAAATGTAAAACATGCTTCAAATGGCTCCTTTTATAGCGCAAAATGACAGTATATACGCGATTTAATCGTTTTCTTTCGATTGCGCAAGAAATAATGATGAGAGAGATAAACCGATGTCAAGAACAGATAGAGAAGCTCAAGCGCAACATAATGATACCTCTTAGAAGTCCATGGCTTTCTTTTTAAGAAAGATATTTGCAAATGTAAAACATGCTTCAAATGGCTCCTTTTATAGCGCAAAATGACAGTATATACGCGATTTAATCGTTTTCTTTCGATTGCGCAAGAAATAATGATGAGAGAGATAAACCGATGTCAAGAACAGATAGAGAAGCTCAAGCGCAACATAATGATACCTCTTAGAAGTCCATGGTATCCTTTTTAAGAAAGATATTTGCAAATGTAAAACATGCTTCAAATGGCTCCTTTTATAGCGCAAAATGACAGTATATACGCGATTTAATCGTTTTCTTTCGATTGCGCAAGAAATAATGATGAGAGAGATAAACCGATGTCAAGAACAGATAGAGAAGCTCAAGCGCAACATAATGATACCTCTTAGAAGTCCATGGTATCCTTTTTAAGAAAGATATTTGCAAATGTAAAACATGCTTCAAATGGCTCCTTTTATAGCGCAAAATGACAGTATATACGCGATTTAATCGTTTTCTTTTGATTGCGCAAGAAATAATGATGAGAGAGATAAACCGATGTCAAGAACAGATAGAGAAGCTCAAGCGCAACATAATGATACCTCTTAGAAGTCCATGGTTTCTTTTTAAGAAAGATATTTGCAAATGTAAAACATGCTTCAAATGGCTCCTTTTATAGCGCAAAATGACAGTATATACGCGATTTAATCGTTTTCTTTTGATTGCGCAAGAAATAATGATGAGAGAGATAAACCGATGTCAAGAACAGATAGAGAAGCTCAAGCGCAACATAATGATACCTCTTAGAAGTCCATGGTTTCTTTTTAAGAAAGATATTTGCAAATGTAAAACATGCTTCAAATGGCTCCTTTTATAGCGCAAAATGACAGTATATACGCGATTTAATCGTTTTCTTTCGATTGCGCAAGAAATAATGATGAGAGAGATAAACCGATGTCAAGAACAGATAGAGAAGCTCAAGCGCAACATAATGATACCTCTTAGAAGTCCATGGTATCCTTTTTAAGAAAGATATTTGCAAATGTAAAACATGCTTCAAATGGCTCCTTTTATAGCGCAAAATGACAGTATATACGCGATTTAATCGTTTTCTTTCGATTGCGCAAGAAATAATGATGAGAGAGATAAACCGATGTCAAGAACAGATAGAGAAGCTCAAGCGCAACATAATGATACCTCTTAGAAGTCCATGGTATCCTTTTTAAGAAAGATATTTGCAAATGTAAAACATGCTTCAAATGGCTCCTTTTATAGCGCAAAATGACAGTATATACGCGATTTAATCGTTTTCTTTTGATTGCGCAAGAAATAATGATGAGAGAGATAAACCGATGTCAAGAACAGATAGAGAAGCTCAAGCGCAACATAATGATACCTCTTAGAAGTCCATGGTATCCTTTTTAAGAAAGATATTTGCAAATGTAAAACATGCTTCAAATGGCTCCTTTTATAGCGCAAAATGACAGTATATACGCGATTTAATCGTTTTCTTTTGATTGCGCAAGAAATAATGATGAGAGAGATAAACCGATGTCAAGAACAGATAGAGAAGCTCAAGCGCAACATAATGATACCTCTTAGAAGTCCATGGTATCCTTTTTAAGAAAGATATTTGCAAATGTAAAACATGCTTCAAATGGCTCCTTTTATAGCGCAAAATGACAGTATATACGCGATTTAATCGTTTTCTTTTGATTGCGCAAGAAATAATGATGATAAACCGATGTCAAGAACAGATAGAGAAGCTCAAGCGCAACATAATGATACCTCTTAGAAGTCCATGGTATCCTTTTTAAGAAAGATATTTGCAAATGTAAAACATGCTTCAAATGGCTCCTTTTATAGCGCAAAATGACAGTATATACGCGATTTAATCGTTTTCTTTCGATTGCGCAAGAAATAATGATGAGAGAGATAAACCGATGTCAAGAACAGATAGAGAAGCTCAAGCGCAACATAATGATACCTCTTAGAAGTCCATGGTATCCTTTTTAAGAAAGATATTTGCAAATGTAAAACATGCTTCAAATGGCTCCTTTTATAGCGCAAAATGACAGTATATACGCGATTTAATCGTTTTCTTTCGATTGCGCAAGAAATAATGATGAGAGAGATAAACCGATGTCAAGAACAGATAGAGAAGCTCAAGCGCAACATAATGATACCTCTTAGAAGTCCATGGTTTCCTTTTTAAGAAAGATATTTGCAAATGTAAAACATGCTTCAAATGGCTCCTTTTATAGCGCAAAATGACAGTATATACGCGATTTAATCGTTTTCTTTCGATTGCGCAAGAAATAATGATGAGAGAGATAAACCGATGTCAAGAACAGATAGAGAAGCTCAAGCGCAACATAATGATACCTCTTAGAAGTCCATGGTATCCTTTTTAAGAAAGATATTTGCAAATGTAAAACATGCTTCAAATGGCTCCTTTTATAGCGCAAAATGACAGTATATACGCGATTTAATCGTTTTCTTTCGATTGCGCAAGAAATAATGATGAGAGAGATAAACCGATGTCAAGAACAGATAGAGAAGCTCAAGCGCAACATAATGATACCTCTTAGAAGTCCATGGTATCCTTTTTAAGAAAGATATTTGCAAATGTAAAACATGCTTCAAATGGCTCCTTTTATAGCGCAAAATGACAGTATATACGCGATTTAATCGTTTTCTTTCGATTGCGCAAGAAATAATGATGAGAGAGATAAACCGATGTCAAGAACAGATAGAGAAGCTCAAGCGCAACATAATGATACCTCTTAGAAGTCCATGGTATCCTTTTTAAGAAAGATATTTGCAAATGTAAAACATGCTTCAAATGGCTCCTTTTATAGCGCAAAATGACAGTATATACGCGATTTAATCGTTTTCTTTTGATTGCGCAAGAAATAATGATGAGAGAGATAAACCGATGTCAAGAACAGATAGAGAAGCTCAAGCGCAACATAATGATACCTCTTAGAAGTCCATGGTATCCTTTTTAAGAAAGATATTTGCAAATGTAAAACATGCTTCAAATGGCTCCTTTTATAGCGCAAAATGACAGTATATACGCGATTTAATCGTTTTCTTTCGATTGCGCAAGAAATAATGATGAGAGAGATAAACCGATGTCAAGAACAGATAGAGAAGCTCAAGCGCAACATAATGATACCTCTTAGAAGTCCATGGTATCCTTTTTAAGAAAGATATTTGCAAATGTAAAACATGCTTCAAATGGCTCCTTTTATAGCGCAAAATGACAGTATATACGCGATTTAATCGTTTTCTTTTGATTGCGCAAGAAATAATGATGAGAGAGATAAACCGATGTCAAGAACAGATAGAGAAGCTCAAGCGCAACATAATGATACCTCTTAGAAGTCCATGGTATCCTTTTTAAGAAAGATATTTGCAAATGTAAAACATGCTTCAAATGGCTCCTTTTATAGCGCAAAATGACAGTATATACGCGATTTAATCGTTTTCTTTTGATTGCGCAAGAAATAATGATGAGAGAGATAAACCGATGTCAAGAACAGATAGAGAAGCTCAAGCGCAACATAATGATACCTCTTAGAAGTCCATGGTATCCTTTTTAAGAAAGATATTTGCAAATGTAAAACATGCTTCAAATGGCTCCTTTTATAGCGCAAAATGACAGTATATACGCGATTTAATCGTTTTCTTTTGATTGCGCAAGAAATAATGATGAGAGAGATAAACCGATGTCAAGAACAGATAGAGAAGCTCAAGCGCAACATAATGATACCTCTTAGAAGTCCATGGTTTCTTTTTAAGAAAGATATTTGCAAATGTAAAACATGCTTCAAATGGCTCCTTTTATAGCGCAAAATGACAGTATATACGCGATTTAATCGTTTTCTTTTGATTGCGCAAGAAATAATGATGAGAGAGATAAACCGATGTCAAGAACAGATAGAGAAGCTCAAGCGCAACATAATGATACCTCTTAGAAGTCCATGGTATCTTTTTAAGAAAGATATTTGCAAATGTAAAACATGCTTCAAATGGCTCCTTTTATAGCGCAAAATGACAGTATATACGCGATTTAATCGTTTTCTTTCGATTGCGCAAGAAATAATGATGAGAGAGATAAACCGATGTCAAGAACAGATAGAGAAGCTCAAGCGCAACATAATGATACCTCTTAGAAGTCCATGGTTTCTTTTTAAGAAAGATATTTGCAAATGTAAAACATGCTTCAAATGGCTCCTTTTATAGCGCAAAATGACAGTATATACGCGATTTAATCGTTTTCTTTTGATTGCGCAAGAAATAATGATGAGAGAGATAAACCGATGTCAAGAACAGATAGAGAAGCTCAAGCGCAACATAATGATACCTCTTAGAAGTCCATGGTATCCTTTTTAAGAAAGATATTTGCAAATGTAAAACATGCTTCAAATGGCTCCTTTTATAGCGCAAAATGACAGTATATACGCGATTTAATCGTTTTCTTTCGATTGCGCAAGAAATAATGATGAGAGAGATAAACCGATGTCAAGAACAGATAGAGAAGCTCAAGCGCAACATAATGATACCTCTTAGAAGTCCATGGTATCCTTTTTAAGAAAGATATTTGCAAATGTAAAACATGCTTCAAATGGCTCCTTTTATAGCGCAAAATGACAGTATATACGCGATTTAATCGTTTTCTTTTGATTGCGCAAGAAATAATGATGAGAGAGATAAACCGATGTCAAGAACAGATAGAGAAGCTCAAGCGCAACATAATGATACCTCTTAGAAGTCCATGGTATCTTTTTAAGAAAGATATTTGCAAATGTAAAACATGCTTCAAATGGCTCCTTTTATAGCGCAAAATGACAGTATATACGCGATTTAATCGTTTTCTTTCGATTGCGCAAGAAATAATGATGAGAGAGATAAACCGATGTCAAGAACAGATAGAGAAGCTCAAGCGCAACATAATGATACCTCTTAGAAGTCCATGGTTTCTTTTTAAGAAAGATATTTGCAAATGTAAAACATGCTTCAAATGGCTCCTTTTATAGCGCAAAATGACAGTATATACGCGATTTAATCGTTTTCTTTCGATTGCGCAAGAAATAATGATGAGAGAGATAAACCGATGTCAAGAACAGATAGAGAAGCTCAAGCGCAACATAATGATACCTCTTAGAAGTCCATGGTATCCTTTTTAAGAAAGATATTTGCAAATGTAAAACATGCTTCAAATGGCTCCTTTTATAGCGCAAAATGACAGTATATACGCGATTTAATCGTTTTCTTTTGATTGCGCAAGAAATAATGATGAGAGAGATAAACCGATGTCAAGAACAGATAGAGAAGCTCAAGCGCAACATAATGATACCTCTTAGAAGTCCATGGTTTCTTTTTAAGAAAGATATTTGCAAATGTAAAACATGCTTCAAATGGCTCCTTTTATAGCGCAAAATGACAGTATATACGCGATTTAATCGTTTTCTTTCGATTGCGCAAGAAATAATGATGAGAGAGATAAACCGATGTCAAGAACAGATAGAGAAGCTCAAGCGCAACATAATGATACCTCTTAGAAGTCCATGGTATCCTTTTTAAGAAAGATATTTGCAAATGTAAAACATGCTTCAAATGGCTCCTTTTATAGCGCAAAATGACAGTATATACGCGATTTAATCGTTTTCTTTCGATTGCGCAAGAAATAATGATGAGAGAGATAAACCGATGTCAAGAACAGATAGAGAAGCTCAAGCGCAACATAATGATACCTCTTAGAAGTCCATGGTTTCTTTTTAAGAAAGATATTTGCAAATGTAAAACATGCTTCAAATGGCTCCTTTTATAGCGCAAAATGACAGTATATACGCGATTTAATCGTTTTCTTTTGATTGCGCAAGAAATAATGATGAGAGAGATAAACCGATGTCAAGAACAGATAGAGAAGCTCAAGCGCAACATAATGATACCTCTTAGAAGTCCATGGTATCCTTTTTAAGAAAGATATTTGCAAATGTAAAACATGCTTCAAATGGCTCCTTTTATAGCGCAAAATGACAGTATATACGCGATTTAATCGTTTTCTTTCGATTGCGCAAGAAATAATGATGAGAGAGATAAACCGATGTCAAGAACAGATAGAGAAGCTCAAGCGCAACATAATGATACCTCTTAGAAGTCCATGGTATCCTTTTTAAGAAAGATATTTGCAAATGTAAAACATGCTTCAAATGGCTCCTTTTATAGCGCAAAATGACAGTATATACGCGATTTAATCGTTTTCTTTTGATTGCGCAAGAAATAATGATGAGAGAGATAAACCGATGTCAAGAACAGATAGAGAAGCTCAAGCGCAACATAATGATACCTCTTAGAAGTCCATGGTATCTTTTTAAGAAAGATATTTGCAAATGTAAAACATGCTTCAAATGGCTCCTTTTATAGCGCAAAATGACAGTATATACGCGATTTAATCGTTTTCTTTCGATTGCGCAAGAAATAATGATGAGAGAGATAAACCGATGTCAAGAACAGATAGAGAAGCTCAAGCGCAACATAATGATACCTCTTAGAAGTCCATGGTTTCTTTTTAAGAAAGATATTTGCAAATGTAAAACATGCTTCAAATGGCTCCTTTTATAGCGCAAAATGACAGTATATACGCGATTTAATCGTTTTCTTTTGATTGCGCAAGAAATAATGATGAGAGAGATAAACCGATGTCAAGAACAGATAGAGAAGCTCAAGCGCAACATAATGATACCTCTTAGAAGTCCATGGTATCCTTTTTAAGAAAGATATTTGCAAATGTAAAACATGCTTCAAATGGCTCCTTTTATAGCGCAAAATGACAGTATATACGCGATTTAATCGTTTTCTTTTGATTGCGCAAGAAATAATGATGAGAGAGATAAACCGATGTCAAGAACAGATAGAGAAGCTCAAGCGCAACATAATGATACCTCTTAGAAGTCCATGGTTTCTTTTTAAGAAAGATATTTGCAAATGTAAAACATGCTTCAAATGGCTCCTTTTATAGCGCAAAATGACAGTATATACGCGATTTAATCGTTTTCTTTTGATTGCGCAAGAAATAATGATGAGAGAGATAAACCGATGTCAAGAACAGATAGAGAAGCTCAAGCGCAACATAATGATACCTCTTAGAAGTCCATGGTATCCTTTTTAAGAAAGATATTTGCAAATGTAAAACATGCTTCAAATGGCTCCTTTTATAGCGCAAAATGACAGTATATACGCGATTTAATCGTTTTCTTTTGATTGCGCAAGAAATAATGATGAGAGAGATAAACCGATGTCAAGAACAGATAGAGAAGCTCAAGCGCAACATAATGATACCTCTTAGAAGTCCATGGTATCCTTTTTAAGAAAGATATTTGCAAATGTAAAACATGCTTCAAATGGCTCCTTTTATAGCGCAAAATGACAGTATATACGCGATTTAATCGTTTTCTTTCGATTGCGCAAGAAATAATGATGAGAGAGATAAACCGATGTCAAGAACAGATAGAGAAGCTCAAGCGCAACATAATGATACCTCTTAGAAGTCCATGGTATCCTTTTTAAGAAAGATATTTGCAAATGTAAAACATGCTTCAAATGGCTCCTTTTATAGCGCAAAATGACAGTATATACGCGATTTAATCGTTTTCTTTTGATTGCGCAAGAAATAATGATGAGAGAGATAAACCGATGTCAAGAACAGATAGAGAAGCTCAAGCGCAACATAATGATACCTCTTAGAAGTCCATGGTATCCTTTTTAAGAAAGATATTTGCAAATGTAAAACATGCTTCAAATGGCTCCTTTTATAGCGCAAAATGACAGTATATACGCGATTTAATCGTTTTCTTTCGATTGCGCAAGAAATAATGATGAGAGAGATAAACCGATGTCAAGAACAGATAGAGAAGCTCAAGCGCAACATAATGATACCTCTTAGAAGTCCATGGTATCCTTTTTAAGAAAGATATTTGCAAATGTAAAACATGCTTCAAATGGCTCCTTTTATAGCGCAAAATGACAGTATATACGCGATTTAATCGTTTTCTTTTGATTGCGCAAGAAATAATGATGAGAGAGATAAACCGATGTCAAGAACACGTCTAGTCTACGTCTATGCTGGTACTCGTCAAAAGCCTTTTCAGCAACTAAACGAGGATATTGTGGTGTGGTGTCTCTCATAGTGGTCATGATTGATTGATTAGTGCATAGTGCGTATATACAAGTTGTGCGAGTAAAAACAGATCCTCCTATGATTTAGGCGCTGATGGCTCCCTTGAACTTCTCCACAGAGGGCAGTTCAATGAAGTTGGTAGGGAGCTCATCCCAGTCCCGGAGTGTTCTGGGAAGAAACTTTGCCTGTAGCTGTCAGAGTTGGAGCTGGGTCTCATGAATCTGTGTCGGTGTTGCTGACGTGTTGAACGGAGTCTTGGTTGGATGTAGTCTGGAATTGGTACTGCGACTAGGTGTTGATGGCTTTGTAAAGCATGGTTAATCGGGCTTGCCTGCGTCTCTCCTCTAAGGGTTGGAGTGCTAGATCTTCTCTCATTTTGTGAAGAACAGATAGAGAAGCTCAAGCGCAACATAATGATACCTCTTAGAAGTCCATGGTATCCTTTTTAAGAAAGATATTTGCAAATGTAAAACATGCTTCAAATGGCTCCTTTTATAGCGCAAAATGACAGTATATACGCGATTTAATCGTTTTCTTTCGATTGCGCAAGAAATAATGATGAGAGAGATAAACCGATGTCAAGAACAGATAGAGAAGCTCAAGCGCAACATAATGATACCTCTTAGAAGTCCATGGTATCCTTTTTAAGAAAGATATTTGCAAATGTAAAACATGCTTCAAATGGCTCCTTTTATAGCGCAAAATGACAGTATATACGCGATTTAATCGTTTTCTTTTGATTGCGCAAGAAATAATGATGAGAGAGATAAACCGATGTCAAGAACAGATAGAGAAGCTCAAGCGCAACATAATGATACCTCTTAGAAGTCCATGGCTTTCTTTTTAAGAAAGATATTTGCAAATGTAAAACATGCTTCAAATGGCTCCTTTTATAGCGCAAAATGACAGTATATACGCGATTTAATCGTTTTCTTTTGATTGCGCAAGAAATAATGATGAGAGAGATAAACCGATGTCAAGAACAGATAGAGAAGCTCAAGCGCAACATAATGATACCTCTTAGAAGTCCATGGTATCCTTTTTAAGAAAGATATTTGCAAATGTAAAACATGCTTCAAATGGCTCCTTTTATAGCGCAAAATGACAGTATATACGCGATTTAATCGTTTTCTTTTGATTGCGCAAGAAATAATGATAAACCGATGTCAAGAACAGATAGAGAAGCTCAAGCGCAACATAATGATACCTCTTAGAAGTCCATGGTATCCTTTTTAAGAAAGATATTTGCAAATGTAAAACATGCTTCAAATGGCTCCTTTTATAGCGCAAAATGACAGTATATACGCGATTTAATCGTTTTCTTTCGATTGCGCAAGAAATAATGATGAGAGAGATAAACCGATGTCAAGAACAGATAGAGAAGCTCAAGCGCAACATAATGATACCTCTTAGAAGTCCATGGTATCCTTTTTAAGAAAGATATTTGCAAATGTAAAACATGCTTCAAATGGCTCCTTTTATAGCGCAAAATGACAGTATATACGCGATTTAATCGTTTTCTTTCGATTGCGCAAGAAATAATGATGAGAGAGATAAACCGATGTCAAGAACAGATAGAGAAGCTCAAGCGCAACATAATGATACCTCTTAGAAGTCCATGGTTTCTTTTTAAGAAAGATATTTGCAAATGTAAAACATGCTTCAAATGGCTCCTTTTATAGCGCAAAATGACAGTATATACGCGATTTAATCGTTTTCTTTCGATTGCGCAAGAAATAATGATGAGAGAGATAAACCGATGTCAAGAACAGATAGAGAAGCTCAAGCGCAACATAATGATACCTCTTAGAAGTCCATGGTATCCTTTTTAAGAAAGATATTTGCAAATGTAAAACATGCTTCAAATGGCTCCTTTTATAGCGCAAAATGACAGTATATACGCGATTTAATCGTTTTCTTTCGATTGCGCAAGAAATAATGATGAGAGAGATAAACCGATGTCAAGAACAGATAGAGAAGCTCAAGCGCAACATAATGATACCTCTTAGAAGTCCATGGTTTCTTTTTAAGAAAGATATTTGCAAATGTAAAACATGCTTCAAATGGCTCCTTTTATAGCGCAAAATGACAGTATATACGCGATTTAATCGTTTTCTTTCGATTGCGCAAGAAATAATGATGAGAGAGATAAACCGATGTCAAGAACAGATAGAGAAGCTCAAGCGCAACATAATGATACCTCTTAGAAGTCCATGGTATCCTTTTTAAGAAAGATATTTGCAAATGTAAAACATGCTTCAAATGGCTCCTTTTATAGCGCAAAATGACAGTATATACGCGATTTAATCGTTTTCTTTTGATTGCGCAAGAAATAATGATGAGAGAGATAAACCGATGTCAAGAACAGATAGAGAAGCTCAAGCGCAACATAATGATACCTCTTAGAAGTCCATGGTATCCTTTTTAAGAAAGATATTTGCAAATGTAAAACATGCTTCAAATGGCTCCTTTTATAGCGCAAAATGACAGTATATACGCGATTTAATCGTTTTCTTTCGATTGCGCAAGAAATAATGATGAGAGAGATAAACCGATGTCAAGAACAGATAGAGAAGCTCAAGCGCAACATAATGATACCTCTTAGAAGTCCATGGTTCTTTTTAAGAAAGATATTTGCAAATGTAAAACATGCTTCAAATGGCTCCTTTTATAGCGCAAAATGACAGTATATACGCGATTTAATCGTTTTCTTTCGATTGCGCAAGAAATAATGATGAGAGAGATAAACCGATGTCAAGAACAGATAGAGAAGCTCAAGCGCAACATAATGATACCTCTTAGAAGTCCATGGTATCCTTTTTAAGAAAGATATTTGCAAATGTAAAACATGCTTCAAATGGCTCCTTTTATAGCGCAAAATGACAGTATATACGCGATTTAATCGTTTTCTTTTGATTGCGCAAGAAATAATGATGAGAGAGATAAACCGATGTCAAGAACAGATAGAGAAGCTCAAGCGCAACATAATGATACCTCTTAGAAGTCCATGGTATCCTTTTTAAGAAAGATATTTGCAAATGTAAAACATGCTTCAAATGGCTCCTTTTATAGCGCAAAATGACAGTATATACGCGATTTAATCGTTTTCTTTCGATTGCGCAAGAAATAATGATGAGAGAGATAAACCGATGTCAAGAACAGATAGAGAAGCTCAAGCGCAACATAATGATACCTCTTAGAAGTCCATGGTATCCTTTTTAAGAAAGATATTTGCAAATGTAAAACATGCTTCAAATGGCTCCTTTTATAGCGCAAAATGACAGTATATACGCGATTTAATCGTTTTCTTTTGATTGCGCAAGAAATAATGATGAGAGAGATAAACCGATGTCAAGAACAGATAGAGAAGCTCAAGCGCAACATAATGATACCTCTTAGAAGTCCATGGTATCCTTTTTAAGAAAGATATTTGCAAATGTAAAACATGCTTCAAATGGCTCCTTTTATAGCGCAAAATGACAGTATATACGCGATTTAATCGTTTTCTTTCGATTGCGCAAGAAATAATGATGAGAGAGATAAACCGATGTCAAGAACAGATAGAGAAGCTCAAGCGCAACATAATGATACCTCTTAGAAGTCCATGGTATCCTTTTTAAGAAAGATATTTGCAAATGTAAAACATGCTTCAAATGGCTCCTTTTATAGCGCAAAATGACAGTATATACGCGATTTAATCGTTTTCTTTTGATTGCGCAAGAAATAATGATGAGAGAGATAAACCGATGTCAAGAACTACGTAGTCTACGTCAATGCTGGTACTCGTCAAAAGCCTTTTCAGCAACTAAACGAGGATATTGTGGTGTGGTGTCTCTCATAGTGGTCATGATTGATTGATTAGTGCATAGTGCGTATATACAAGTTGTGCGAGTAAAAACAGATCCTCCTATGATTTAGGCGCTGATGGCTCCCTTGAACTTCTCCACAGAGGGCAGTTCAATGAAGTTGGTAGGGAGCTCATCCCAGTCCCGGAGTGTTCTTGGGAAGAAACTTTGCCTGTAGCTGTCAGAGTTGGAGCTGGGTCTCATGAATCTGTGTCGGTGTTGCTGACGTGTTGAACGGAGTCTTGGTTGGATGTAGTCTGGAATTGGTACTGCGACTAGGTGGTTGATGGCTTTGTAAAGCATGGTTAATCGGGCTTGCCTGCGTCTCTCCTCTAAGGGTTGGAGTAGATCTTCTCTCATTTTGGTGACGCTGACAGATAGAGAAGCTCAAGCGCAACATAATGATACCTCTTAGAAGTCCATGGTATCCTTTTTAAGAAAGATATTTGCAAATGTAAAACATGCTTCAAATGGCTCCTTTTATAGCGCAAAATGACAGTATATACGCGATTTAATCGTTTTCTTTCGATTGCGCAAGAAATAATGATGAGAGAGATAAACCGATGTCAAGAACAGATAGAGAAGCTCAAGCGCAACATAATGATACCTCTTAGAAGTCCATGGTATCCTTTTTAAGAAAGATATTTGCAAATGTAAAACATGCTTCAAATGGCTCCTTTTATAGCGCAAAATGACAGTATATACGCGATTTAATCGTTTTCTTTTGATTGCGCAAGAAATAATGATGAGAGAGATAAACCGATGTCAAGAACAGATAGAGAAGCTCAAGCGCAACATAATGATACCTCTTAGAAGTCCATGGTTTCTTTTTAAGAAAGATATTTGCAAATGTAAAACATGCTTCAAATGGCTCCTTTTATAGCGCAAAATGACAGTATATACGCGATTTAATCGTTTTCTTTTGATTGCGCAAGAAATAATGATGAGAGAGATAAACCGATGTCAAGAACAGATAGAGAAGCTCAAGCGCAACATAATGATACCTCTTAGAAGTCCATGGTATCCTTTTTAAGAAAGATATTTGCAAATGTAAAACATGCTTCAAATGGCTCCTTTTATAGCGCAAAATGACAGTATATACGCGATTTAATCGTTTTCTTTTGATTGCGCAAGAAATAATGATAAACCGATGTCAAGAACAGATAGAGAAGCTCAAGCGCAACATAATGATACCTCTTAGAAGTCCATGGTATCCTTTTTAAGAAAGATATTTGCAAATGTAAAACATGCTTCAAATGGCTCCTTTTATAGCGCAAAATGACAGTATATACGCGATTTAATCGTTTTCTTTCGATTGCGCAAGAAATAATGATGAGAGAGATAAACCGATGTCAAGAACAGATAGAGAAGCTCAAGCGCAACATAATGATACCTCTTAGAAGTCCATGGTATCCTTTTTAAGAAAGATATTTGCAAATGTAAAACATGCTTCAAATGGCTCCTTTTATAGCGCAAAATGACAGTATATACGCGATTTAATCGTTTTCTTTCGATTGCGCAAGAAATAATGATGAGAGAGATAAACCGATGTCAAGAACAGATAGAGAAGCTCAAGCGCAACATAATGATACCTCTTAGAAGTCCATGGTTTCTTTTTAAGAAAGATATTTGCAAATGTAAAACATGCTTCAAATGGCTCCTTTTATAGCGCAAAATGACAGTATATACGCGATTTAATCGTTTTCTTTCGATTGCGCAAGAAATAATGATGAGAGAGATAAACCGATGTCAAGAACAGATAGAGAAGCTCAAGCGCAACATAATGATACCTCTTAGAAGTCCATGGTATCCTTTTTAAGAAAGATATTTGCAAATGTAAAACATGCTTCAAATGGCTCCTTTTATAGCGCAAAATGACAGTATATACGCGATTTAATCGTTTTCTTTCGATTGCGCAAGAAATAATGATGAGAGAGATAAACCGATGTCAAGAACAGATAGAGAAGCTCAAGCGCAACATAATGATACCTCTTAGAAGTCCATGGTATCCTTTTTAAGAAAGATATTTGCAAATGTAAAACATGCTTCAAATGGCTCCTTTTATAGCGCAAAATGACAGTATATACGCGATTTAATCGTTTTCTTTTGATTGCGCAAGAAATAATGATGAGAGAGATAAACCGATGTCAAGAACAGATAGAGAAGCTCAAGCGCAACATAATGATACCTCTTAGAAGTCCATGGTTTCTTTTTAAGAAAGATATTTGCAAATGTAAAACATGCTTCAAATGGCTCCTTTTATAGCGCAAAATGACAGTATATACGCGATTTAATCGTTTTCTTTCGATTGCGCAAGAAATAATGATGAGAGAGATAAACCGATGTCAAGAACAGATAGAGAAGCTCAAGCGCAACATAATGATACCTCTTAGAAGTCCATGGTTTCTTTTTAAGAAAGATATTTGCAAATGTAAAACATGCTTCAAATGGCTCCTTTTATAGCGCAAAATGACAGTATATACGCGATTTAATCGTTTTCTTTCGATTGCGCAAGAAATAATGATGAGAGAGATAAACCGATGTCAAGAACAGATAGAGAAGCTCAAGCGCAACATAATGATACCTCTTAGAAGTCCATGGTATCCTTTTTAAGAAAGATATTTGCAAATGTAAAACATGCTTCAAATGGCTCCTTTTATAGCGCAAAATGACAGTATATACGCGATTTAATCGTTTTCTTTCGATTGCGCAAGAAATAATGATGAGAGAGATAAACCGATGTCAAGAACAGATAGAGAAGCTCAAGCGCAACATAATGATACCTCTTAGAAGTCCATGGTTCCTTTTTAAGAAAGATATTTGCAAATGTAAAACATGCTTCAAATGGCTCCTTTTATAGCGCAAAATGACAGTATATACGCGATTTAATCGTTTTCTTTTGATTGCGCAAGAAATAATGATGAGAGAGATAAACCGATGTCAAGAACAGATAGAGAAGCTCAAGCGCAACATAATGATACCTCTTAGAAGTCCATGGTATCCTTTTTAAGAAAGATATTTGCAAATGTAAAACATGCTTCAAATGGCTCCTTTTATAGCGCAAAATGACAGTATATACGCGATTTAATCGTTTTCTTTCGATTGCGCAAGAAATAATGATGAGAGAGATAAACCGATGTCAAGAACAGATAGAGAAGCTCAAGCGCAACATAATGATACCTCTTAGAAGTCCATGGTATCCTTTTTAAGAAAGATATTTGCAAATGTAAAACATGCTTCAAATGGCTCCTTTTATAGCGCAAAATGACAGTATATACGCGATTTAATCGTTTTCTTTTGATTGCGCAAGAAATAATGATGAGAGAGATAAACCGATGTCAAGAACAGATAGAGAAGCTCAAGCGCAACATAATGATACCTCTTAGAAGTCCATGGTTTCTTTTTAAGAAAGATATTTGCAAATGTAAAACATGCTTCAAATGGCTCCTTTTATAGCGCAAAATGACAGTATATACGCGATTTAATCGTTTTCTTTTGATTGCGCAAGAAATAATGATGAGAGAGATAAACCGATGTCAAGAACAGATAGAGAAGCTCAAGCGCAACATAATGATACCTCTTAGAAGTCCATGGTATCTTTTTAAGAAAGATATTTGCAAATGTAAAACATGCTTCAAATGGCTCCTTTTATAGCGCAAAATGACAGTATATACGCGATTTAATCGTTTTCTTTTGATTGCGCAAGAAATAATGATGAGAGAGATAAACCGATGTCAAGAACAGATAGAGAAGCTCAAGCGCAACATAATGATACCTCTTAGAAGTCCATGGTATCCTTTTTAAGAAAGATATTTGCAAATGTAAAACATGCTTCAAATGGCTCCTTTTATAGCGCAAAATGACAGTATATACGCGATTTAATCGTTTTCTTTCGATTGCGCAAGAAATAATGATGAGAGAGATAAACCGATGTCAAGAACAGATAGAGAAGCTCAAGCGCAACATAATGATACCTCTTAGAAGTCCATGGTATCCTTTTTAAGAAAGATATTTGCAAATGTAAAACATGCTTCAAATGGCTCCTTTTATAGCGCAAAATGACAGTATATACGCGATTTAATCGTTTTCTTTTGATTGCGCAAGAAATAATGATGAGAGAGATAAACCGATGTCAAGAACAGATAGAGAAGCTCAAGCGCAACATAATGATACCTCTTAGAAGTCCATGGTATCCTTTTTAAGAAAGATATTTGCAAATGTAAAACATGCTTCAAATGGCTCCTTTTATAGCGCAAAATGACAGTATATACGCGATTTAATCGTTTTCTTTTGATTGCGCAAGAAATAATGATGAGAGAGATAAACCGATGTCAAGAACAGATAGAGAAGCTCAAGCGCAACATAATGATACCTCTTAGAAGTCCATGGTATCCTTTTTAAGAAAGATATTTGCAAATGTAAAACATGCTTCAAATGGCTCCTTTTATAGCGCAAAATGACAGTATATACGCGATTTAATCGTTTTCTTTTGATTGCGCAAGAAATAATGATGAGAGAGATAAACCGATGTCAAGAACAGATAGAGAAGCTCAAGCGCAACATAATGATACCTCTTAGAAGTCCATGGTATCCTTTTTAAGAAAGATATTTGCAAATGTAAAACATGCTTCAAATGGCTCCTTTTATAGCGCAAAATGACAGTATATACGCGATTTAATCGTTTTCTTTTGATTGCGCAAGAAATAATGATGAGAGAGATAAACCGATGTCAAGAACAGATAGAGAAGCTCAAGCGCAACATAATGATACCTCTTAGAAGTCCATGGTATCCTTTTTAAGAAAGATATTTGCAAATGTAAAACATGCTTCAAATGGCTCCTTTTATAGCGCAAAATGACAGTATATACGCGATTTAATCGTTTTCTTTTGATTGCGCAAGAAATAATGATGAGAGAGATAAACCGATGTCAAGAACAGATAGAGAAGCTCAAGCGCAACATAATGATACCTCTTAGAAGTCCATGGTTTCTTTTTAAGAAAGATATTTGCAAATGTAAAACATGCTTCAAATGGCTCCTTTTATAGCGCAAAATGACAGTATATACGCGATTTAATCGTTTTCTTTTGATTGCGCAAGAAATAATGATGAGAGAGATAAACCGATGTCAAGAACAGATAGAGAAGCTCAAGCGCAACATAATGATACCTCTTAGAAGTCCATGGTATCCTTTTTAAGAAAGATATTTGCAAATGTAAAACATGCTTCAAATGGCTCCTTTTATAGCGCAAAATGACAGTATATACGCGATTTAATCGTTTTCTTTTGATTGCGCAAGAAATAATGATGAGAGAGATAAACCGATGTCAAGAACAGATAGAGAAGCTCAAGCGCAACATAATGATACCTCTTAGAAGTCCATGGTTCTTTTTAAGAAAGATATTTGCAAATGTAAAACATGCTTCAAATGGCTCCTTTTATAGCGCAAAATGACAGTATATACGCGATTTAATCGTTTTCTTTTGATTGCGCAAGAAATAATGATGAGAGAGATAAACCGATGTCAAGAACAGATAGAGAAGCTCAAGCGCAACATAATGATACCTCTTAGAAGTCCATGGTATCCTTTTTAAGAAAGATATTTGCAAATGTAAAACATGCTTCAAATGGCTCCTTTTATAGCGCAAAATGACAGTATATACGCGATTTAATCGTTTTCTTTTGATTGCGCAAGAAATAATGATGAGAGAGATAAACCGATGTCAAGAACAGATAGAGAAGCTCAAGCGCAACATAATGATACCTCTTAGAAGTCCATGGTATCCTTTTTAAGAAAGATATTTGCAAATGTAAAACATGCTTCAAATGGCTCCTTTTATAGCGCAAAATGACAGTATATACGCGATTTAATCGTTTTCTTTTGATTGCGCAAGAAATAATGATGAGAGAGATAAACCGATGTCAAGAACAGATAGAGAAGCTCAAGCGCAACATAATGATACCTCTTAGAAGTCCATGGTATCCTTTTTAAGAAAGATATTTGCAAATGTAAAACATGCTTCAAATGGCTCCTTTTATAGCGCAAAATGACAGTATATACGCGATTTAATCGTTTTCTTTTGATTGCGCAAGAAATAATGATGAGAGAGATAAACCGATGTCAAGAACAGATAGAGAAGCTCAAGCGCAACATAATGATACCTCTTAGAAGTCCATGGTATCCTTTTTAAGAAAGATATTTGCAAATGTAAAACATGCTTCAAATGGCTCCTTTTATAGCGCAAAATGACAGTATATACGCGATTTAATCGTTTTCTTTCGATTGCGCAAGAAATAATGATGAGAGAGATAAACCGATGTCAAGAACAGATAGAGAAGCTCAAGCGCAACATAATGATACCTCTTAGAAGTCCATGGTTTCTTTTTAAGAAAGATATTTGCAAATGTAAAACATGCTTCAAATGGCTCCTTTTATAGCGCAAAATGACAGTATATACGCGATTTAATCGTTTTCTTTTGATTGCGCAAGAAATAATGATGAGAGAGATAAACCGATGTCAAGAACAGATAGAGAAGCTCAAGCGCAACATAATGATACCTCTTAGAAGTCCATGGTATCCTTTTTAAGAAAGATATTTGCAAATGTAAAACATGCTTCAAATGGCTCCTTTTATAGCGCAAAATGACAGTATATACGCGATTTAATCGTTTTCTTTTGATTGCGCAAGAAATAATGATGAGAGAGATAAACCGATGTCAAGAACAGATAGAGAAGCTCAAGCGCAACATAATGATACCTCTTAGAAGTCCATGGTATCCTTTTTAAGAAAGATATTTGCAAATGTAAAACATGCTTCAAATGGCTCCTTTTATAGCGCAAAATGACAGTATATACGCGATTTAATCGTTTTCTTTTGATTGCGCAAGAAATAATGATGAGAGAGATAAACCGATGTCAAGAACAGATAGAGAAGCTCAAGCGCAACATAATGATACCTCTTAGAAGTCCATGGTATCCTTTTTAAGAAAGATATTTGCAAATGTAAAACATGCTTCAAATGGCTCCTTTTATAGCGCAAAATGACAGTATATACGCGATTTAATCGTTTTCTTTTGATTGCGCAAGAAATAATGATGAGAGAGATAAACCGATGTCAAGAACAGATAGAGAAGCTCAAGCGCAACATAATGATACCTCTTAGAAGTCCATGGTATCCTTTTTAAGAAAGATATTTGCAAATGTAAAACATGCTTCAAATGGCTCCTTTTATAGCGCAAAATGACAGTATATACGCGATTTAATCGTTTTCTTTTGATTGCGCAAGAAATAATGATGAGAGAGATAAACCGATGTCAAGAACAGATAGAGAAGCTCAAGCGCAACATAATGATACCTCTTAGAAGTCCATGGTATCCTTTTTAAGAAAGATATTTGCAAATGTAAAACATGCTTCAAATGGCTCCTTTTATAGCGCAAAATGACAGTATATACGCGATTTAATCGTTTTCTTTTGATTGCGCAAGAAATAATGATGAGAGAGATAAACCGATGTCAAGAACAGATAGAGAAGCTCAAGCGCAACATAATGATACCTCTTAGAAGTCCATGGTTTCTTTTTAAGAAAGATATTTGCAAATGTAAAACATGCTTCAAATGGCTCCTTTTATAGCGCAAAATGACAGTATATACGCGATTTAATCGTTTTCTTTTGATTGCGCAAGAAATAATGATGAGAGAGATAAACCGATGTCAAGAACAGATAGAGAAGCTCAAGCGCAACATAATGATACCTCTTAGAAGTCCATGGTATCCTTTTTAAGAAAGATATTTGCAAATGTAAAACATGCTTCAAATGGCTCCTTTTATAGCGCAAAATGACAGTATATACGCGATTTAATCGTTTTCTTTCGATTGCGCAAGAAATAATGATGAGAGAGATAAACCGATGTCAAGAACAGATAGAGAAGCTCAAGCGCAACATAATGATACCTCTTAGAAGTCCATGGTATCCTTTTTAAGAAAGATATTTGCAAATGTAAAACATGCTTCAAATGGCTCCTTTTATAGCGCAAAATGACAGTATATACGCGATTTAATCGTTTTCTTTTGATTGCGCAAGAAATAATGATGAGAGAGATAAACCGATGTCAAGAACAGATAGAGAAGCTCAAGCGCAACATAATGATACCTCTTAGAAGTCCATGGTTTCTTTTTAAGAAAGATATTTGCAAATGTAAAACATGCTTCAAATGGCTCCTTTTATAGCGCAAAATGACAGTATATACGCGATTTAATCGTTTTCTTTTGATTGCGCAAGAAATAATGATGAGAGAGATAAACCGATGTCAAGAACAGATAGAGAAGCTCAAGCGCAACATAATGATACCTCTTAGAAGTCCATGGTATCCTTTTTAAGAAAGATATTTGCAAATGTAAAACATGCTTCAAATGGCTCCTTTTATAGCGCAAAATGACAGTATATACGCGATTTAATCGTTTTCTTTTGATTGCGCAAGAAATAATGATGAGAGAGATAAACCGATGTCAAGAACAGATAGAGAAGCTCAAGCGCAACATAATGATACCTCTTAGAAGTCCATGGTATCCTTTTTAAGAAAGATATTTGCAAATGTAAAACATGCTTCAAATGGCTCCTTTTATAGCGCAAAATGACAGTATATACGCGATTTAATCGTTTTCTTTTGATTGCGCAAGAAATAATGATGAGAGAGATAAACCGATGTCAAGAACAGATAGAGAAGCTCAAGCGCAACATAATGATACCTCTTAGAAGTCCATGGTTTCTTTTTAAGAAAGATATTTGCAAATGTAAAACATGCTTCAAATGGCTCCTTTTATAGCGCAAAATGACAGTATATACGCGATTTAATCGTTTTCTTTTGATTGCGCAAGAAATAATGATGAGAGAGATAAACCGATGTCAAGAACAGATAGAGAAGCTCAAGCGCAACATAATGATACCTCTTAGAAGTCCATGGTATCCTTTTTAAGAAAGATATTTGCAAATGTAAAACATGCTTCAAATGGCTCCTTTTATAGCGCAAAATGACAGTATATACGCGATTTAATCGTTTTCTTTTGATTGCGCAAGAAATAATGATGAGAGAGATAAACCGATGTCAAGAACAGATAGAGAAGCTCAAGCGCAACATAATGATACCTCTTAGAAGTCCATGGTTTCTTTTTAAGAAAGATATTTGCAAATGTAAAACATGCTTCAAATGGCTCCTTTTATAGCGCAAAATGACAGTATATACGCGATTTAATCGTTTTCTTTTGATTGCGCAAGAAATAATGATGAGAGAGATAAACCGATGTCAAGAACAGATAGAGAAGCTCAAGCGCAACATAATGATACCTCTTAGAAGTCCATGGTATCCTTTTTAAGAAAGATATTTGCAAATGTAAAACATGCTTCAAATGGCTCCTTTTATAGCGCAAAATGACAGTATATACGCGATTTAATCGTTTTCTTTTGATTGCGCAAGAAATAATGATGAGAGAGATAAACCGATGTCAAGAACAGATAGAGAAGCTCAAGCGCAACATAATGATACCTCTTAGAAGTCCATGGCTTTCTTTTTAAGAAAGATATTTGCAAATGTAAAACATGCTTCAAATGGCTCCTTTTATAGCGCAAAATGACAGTATATACGCGATTTAATCGTTTTCTTTTGATTGCGCAAGAAATAATGATGAGAGAGATAAACCGATGTCAAGAACAGATAGAGAAGCTCAAGCGCAACATAATGATACCTCTTAGAAGTCCATGGTATCCTTTTTAAGAAAGATATTTGCAAATGTAAAACATGCTTCAAATGGCTCCTTTTATAGCGCAAAATGACAGTATATACGCGATTTAATCGTTTTCTTTTGATTGCGCAAGAAATAATGATGAGAGAGATAAACCGATGTCAAGAACAGATAGAGAAGCTCAAGCGCAACATAATGATACCTCTTAGAAGTCCATGGTTTCTTTTTAAGAAAGATATTTGCAAATGTAAAACATGCTTCAAATGGCTCCTTTTATAGCGCAAAATGACAGTATATACGCGATTTAATCGTTTTCTTTTGATTGCGCAAGAAATAATGATGAGAGAGATAAACCGATGTCAAGAACAGATAGAGAAGCTCAAGCGCAACATAATGATACCTCTTAGAAGTCCATGGTATCCTTTTTAAGAAAGATATTTGCAAATGTAAAACATGCTTCAAATGGCTCCTTTTATAGCGCAAAATGACAGTATATACGCGATTTAATCGTTTTCTTTTGATTGCGCAAGAAATAATGATGAGAGAGATAAACCGATGTCAAGAACAGATAGAGAAGCTCAAGCGCAACATAATGATACCTCTTAGAAGTCCATGGTATCCTTTTTAAGAAAGATATTTGCAAATGTAAAACATGCTTCAAATGGCTCCTTTTATAGCGCAAAATGACAGTATATACGCGATTTAATCGTTTTCTTTTGATTGCGCAAGAAATAATGATGAGAGAGATAAACCGATGTCAAGAACAGATAGAGAAGCTCAAGCGCAACATAATGATACCTCTTAGAAGTCCATGGTATCCTTTTTAAGAAAGATATTTGCAAATGTAAAACATGCTTCAAATGGCTCCTTTTATAGCGCAAAATGACAGTATATACGCGATTTAATCGTTTTCTTTTGATTGCGCAAGAAATAATGATGAGAGAGATAAACCGATGTCAAGAACAGATAGAGAAGCTCAAGCGCAACATAATGATACCTCTTAGAAGTCCATGGTATCCTTTTTAAGAAAGATATTTGCAAATGTAAAACATGCTTCAAATGGCTCCTTTTATAGCGCAAAATGACAGTATATACGCGATTTAATCGTTTTCTTTCGATTGCGCAAGAAATAATGATGAGAGAGATAAACCGATGTCAAGAACAGATAGAGAAGCTCAAGCGCAACATAATGATACCTCTTAGAAGTCCATGGTATCTTTTTAAGAAAGATATTTGCAAATGTAAAACATGCTTCAAATGGCTCCTTTTATAGCGCAAAATGACAGTATATACGCGATTTAATCGTTTTCTTTTGATTGCGCAAGAAATAATGATGAGAGAGATAAACCGATGTCAAGAACAGATAGAGAAGCTCAAGCGCAACATAATGATACCTCTTAGAAGTCCATGGTATCCTTTTTAAGAAAGATATTTGCAAATGTAAAACATGCTTCAAATGGCTCCTTTTATAGCGCAAAATGACAGTATATACGCGATTTAATCGTTTTCTTTCGATTGCGCAAGAAATAATGATGAGAGAGATAAACCGATGTCAAGAACAGATAGAGAAGCTCAAGCGCAACATAATGATACCTCTTAGAAGTCCATGGTATCCTTTTTAAGAAAGATATTTGCAAATGTAAAACATGCTTCAAATGGCTCCTTTTATAGCGCAAAATGACAGTATATACGCGATTTAATCGTTTTCTTTTGATTGCGCAAGAAATAATGATGAGAGAGATAAACCGATGTCAAGAACAGATAGAGAAGCTCAAGCGCAACATAATGATACCTCTTAGAAGTCCATGGTATCCTTTTTAAGAAAGATATTTGCAAATGTAAAACATGCTTCAAATGGCTCCTTTTATAGCGCAAAATGACAGTATATACGCGATTTAATCGTTTTCTTTTGATTGCGCAAGAAATAATGATGAGAGAGATAAACCGATGTCAAGAACAGATAGAGAAGCTCAAGCGCAACATAATGATACCTCTTAGAAGTCCATGGTATCCTTTTTAAGAAAGATATTTGCAAATGTAAAACATGCTTCAAATGGCTCCTTTTATAGCGCAAAATGACAGTATATACGCGATTTAATCGTTTTCTTTTGATTGCGCAAGAAATAATGATGAGAGAGATAAACCGATGTCAAGAACTACGTCTACGTCTACGTCTATGCTGGTACTCGTCAAAAGCCTTTTCAGCAACTAAACGAGGATATTGTGGTGTGGTGTCTCTCATAGTGGTCATGATTGATTGATTAGTGCATAGTGCGTATATACAAGTTGTGCGAGTAAAAACAGATCCTCCTATGATTTAGGCGCTGATGGCTCCCTTGAACTTCTCCACAGAGGGCAGTTCAATGAAGTTGGTAGGGAGCTCATCCCAGTCCCGGAGTGTTCTTGGGAAGAAACTTTGCCTGTAGCTGTCAGAGTTGGAGCTGGGTCTCATGAATCTGTGTCGGTGTTGCTGACGTGTTGAACGGAGTCTTGGTTGGATGTAGTCTGGAATTGGTACTGCGACTAGGTGGTTGATGGCTTTGTAAAGCATGGTTAATCGGGCTTGCCTGCGTCTCTCCTCTAAGGGTTGGAGTGCTAGATCTTCTCTCATGGTGACGCTGACAGATAGAGAAGCTCAAGCGCAACATAATGATACCTCTTAGAAGTCCATGGTATCCTTTTTAAGAAAGATATTTGCAAATGTAAAACATGCTTCAAATGGCTCCTTTTATAGCGCAAAATGACAGTATATACGCGATTTAATCGTTTTCTTTCGATTGCGCAAGAAATAATGATGAGAGAGATAAACCGATGTCAAGAACAGATAGAGAAGCTCAAGCGCAACATAATGATACCTCTTAGAAGTCCATGGTATCCTTTTTAAGAAAGATATTTGCAAATGTAAAACATGCTTCAAATGGCTCCTTTTATAGCGCAAAATGACAGTATATACGCGATTTAATCGTTTTCTTTTGATTGCGCAAGAAATAATGATGAGAGAGATAAACCGATGTCAAGAACAGATAGAGAAGCTCAAGCGCAACATAATGATACCTCTTAGAAGTCCATGGCTTTCTTTTTAAGAAAGATATTTGCAAATGTAAAACATGCTTCAAATGGCTCCTTTTATAGCGCAAAATGACAGTATATACGCGATTTAATCGTTTTCTTTTGATTGCGCAAGAAATAATGATGAGAGAGATAAACCGATGTCAAGAACAGATAGAGAAGCTCAAGCGCAACATAATGATACCTCTTAGAAGTCCATGGTATCCTTTTTAAGAAAGATATTTGCAAATGTAAAACATGCTTCAAATGGCTCCTTTTATAGCGCAAAATGACAGTATATACGCGATTTAATCGTTTTCTTTTGATTGCGCAAGAAATAATGATAAACCGATGTCAAGAACAGATAGAGAAGCTCAAGCGCAACATAATGATACCTCTTAGAAGTCCATGGTATCCTTTTTAAGAAAGATATTTGCAAATGTAAAACATGCTTCAAATGGCTCCTTTTATAGCGCAAAATGACAGTATATACGCGATTTAATCGTTTTCTTTCGATTGCGCAAGAAATAATGATGAGAGAGATAAACCGATGTCAAGAACAGATAGAGAAGCTCAAGCGCAACATAATGATACCTCTTAGAAGTCCATGGTATCCTTTTTAAGAAAGATATTTGCAAATGTAAAACATGCTTCAAATGGCTCCTTTTATAGCGCAAAATGACAGTATATACGCGATTTAATCGTTTTCTTTCGATTGCGCAAGAAATAATGATGAGAGAGATAAACCGATGTCAAGAACAGATAGAGAAGCTCAAGCGCAACATAATGATACCTCTTAGAAGTCCATGGCTTTCTTTTTAAAAAGATATTTGCAAATGTAAAACATGCTTCAAATGGCTCCTTTTATAGCGCAAAATGACAGTATATACGCGATTTAATCGTTTTCTTTCGATTGCGCAAGAAATAATGATGAGAGAGATAAACCGATGTCAAGAACAGATAGAGAAGCTCAAGCGCAACATAATGATACCTCTTAGAAGTCCATGGTATCCTTTTTAAGAAAGATATTTGCAAATGTAAAACATGCTTCAAATGGCTCCTTTTATAGCGCAAAATGACAGTATATACGCGATTTAATCGTTTTCTTTCGATTGCGCAAGAAATAATGATGAGAGAGATAAACCGATGTCAAGAACAGATAGAGAAGCTCAAGCGCAACATAATGATACCTCTTAGAAGTCCATGGTATCTTTTTAAGAAAGATATTTGCAAATGTAAAACATGCTTCAAATGGCTCCTTTTATAGCGCAAAATGACAGTATATACGCGATTTAATCGTTTTCTTTTGATTGCGCAAGAAATAATGATGAGAGAGATAAACCGATGTCAAGAACAGATAGAGAAGCTCAAGCGCAACATAATGATACCTCTTAGAAGTCCATGGTATCCTTTTTAAGAAAGATATTTGCAAATGTAAAACATGCTTCAAATGGCTCCTTTTATAGCGCAAAATGACAGTATATACGCGATTTAATCGTTTTCTTTCGATTGCGCAAGAAATAATGATGAGAGAGATAAACCGATGTCAAGAACAGATAGAGAAGCTCAAGCGCAACATAATGATACCTCTTAGAAGTCCATGGCTTTCTTTTTAAGAAAGATATTTGCAAATGTAAAACATGCTTCAAATGGCTCCTTTTATAGCGCAAAATGACAGTATATACGCGATTTAATCGTTTTCTTTCGATTGCGCAAGAAATAATGATGAGAGAGATAAACCGATGTCAAGAACAGATAGAGAAGCTCAAGCGCAACATAATGATACCTCTTAGAAGTCCATGGTTTCCTTTTTAAGAAAGATATTTGCAAATGTAAAACATGCTTCAAATGGCTCCTTTTATAGCGCAAAATGACAGTATATACGCGATTTAATCGTTTTCTTTCGATTGCGCAAGAAATAATGATGAGAGAGATAAACCGATGTCAAGAACAGATAGAGAAGCTCAAGCGCAACATAATGATACCTCTTAGAAGTCCATGGTATCCTTTTTAAGAAAGATATTTGCAAATGTAAAACATGCTTCAAATGGCTCCTTTTATAGCGCAAAATGACAGTATATACGCGATTTAATCGTTTTCTTTTGATTGCGCAAGAAATAATGATGAGAGAGATAAACCGATGTCAAGAACAGATAGAGAAGCTCAAGCGCAACATAATGATACCTCTTAGAAGTCCATGGCTTCTTTTTAAGAAAGATATTTGCAAATGTAAAACATGCTTCAAATGGCTCCTTTTATAGCGCAAAATGACAGTATATACGCGATTTAATCGTTTTCTTTCGATTGCGCAAGAAATAATGATGAGAGAGATAAACCGATGTCAAGAACAGATAGAGAAGCTCAAGCGCAACATAATGATACCTCTTAGAAGTCCATGGTATCCTTTTTAAGAAAGATATTTGCAAATGTAAAACATGCTTCAAATGGCTCCTTTTATAGCGCAAAATGACAGTATATACGCGATTTAATCGTTTTCTTTTGATTGCGCAAGAAATAATGATGAGAGAGATAAACCGATGTCAAGAACAGATAGAGAAGCTCAAGCGCAACATAATGATACCTCTTAGAAGTCCATGGTATCCTTTTTAAGAAAGATATTTGCAAATGTAAAACATGCTTCAAATGGCTCCTTTTATAGCGCAAAATGACAGTATATACGCGATTTAATCGTTTTCTTTCGATTGCGCAAGAAATAATGATGAGAGAGATAAACCGATGTCAAGAACAGATAGAGAAGCTCAAGCGCAACATAATGATACCTCTTAGAAGTCCATGGTATCCTTTTTAAGAAAGATATTTGCAAATGTAAAACATGCTTCAAATGGCTCCTTTTATAGCGCAAAATGACAGTATATACGCGATTTAATCGTTTTCTTTTGATTGCGCAAGAAATAATGATGAGAGAGATAAACCGATGTCAAGAACAGATAGAGAAGCTCAAGCGCAACATAATGATACCTCTTAGAAGTCCATGGTATCCTTTTTAAGAAAGATATTTGCAAATGTAAAACATGCTTCAAATGGCTCCTTTTATAGCGCAAAATGACAGTATATACGCGATTTAATCGTTTTCTTTCGATTGCGCAAGAAATAATGATGAGAGAGATAAACCGATGTCAAGAACAGATAGAGAAGCTCAAGCGCAACATAATGATACCTCTTAGAAGTCCATGGTATCCTTTTTAAGAAAGATATTTGCAAATGTAAAACATGCTTCAAATGGCTCCTTTTATAGCGCAAAATGACAGTATATACGCGATTTAATCGTTTTCTTTTGATTGCGCAAGAAATAATGATGAGAGAGATAAACCGATGTCAAGAACTACGTCTAAGTCTACGTCTATGCTGGTACTCGTCAAAAGCCTTTTCAGCAACTAAACGAGGATATTGTGGTGTGGTGTCTCTCATAGTGGTCATGATTGATTGATTAGTGCATAGTGCGTATATACAAGTTGTGCGAGTAAAAACAGATCCTCCTATGATTTAGGCGCTGATGGCTCCCTTGAACTTCTCCACAGAGGGCAGTTCAATGAAGTTGGTAGGAGCTCATCCCAGTCCCGGAGTGTTCTTGGGAAGAAAATTTGCCTGTAGCTGTCAGAGTTGGAGCTGGGTCTCATGAATCTGTGTCGGTGTTGCTGACGTGTTGAACGGAGTCTTGGTTGGATGTAGTCTGGAATTGGTACTGCGACTAGGTGGTTGATGGCTTTGTAAAGCATGGTTAATCGGGCTTGCCTGCGTCTCTCCTCTAAGGGTTGGAGTGCTAGATCTTCTCTCATTTTGGTGACGCTGACAGATAGAGAAGCTCAAGCGCAACATAATGATACCTCTTAGAAGTCCATGGTATCCTTTTTAAGAAAGATATTTGCAAATGTAAAACATGCTTCAAATGGCTCCTTTTATAGCGCAAAATGACAGTATATACGCGATTTAATCGTTTTCTTTCGATTGCGCAAGAAATAATGATGAGAGAGATAAACCGATGTCAAGAACAGATAGAGAAGCTCAAGCGCAACATAATGATACCTCTTAGAAGTCCATGGTATCCTTTTTAAGAAAGATATTTGCAAATGTAAAACATGCTTCAAATGGCTCCTTTTATAGCGCAAAATGACAGTATATACGCGATTTAATCGTTTTCTTTTGATTGCGCAAGAAATAATGATGAGAGAGATAAACCGATGTCAAGAACAGATAGAGAAGCTCAAGCGCAACATAATGATACCTCTTAGAAGTCCATGGCTTTCTTTTTAAGAAAGATATTTGCAAATGTAAAACATGCTTCAAATGGCTCCTTTTATAGCGCAAAATGACAGTATATACGCGATTTAATCGTTTTCTTTTGATTGCGCAAGAAATAATGATGAGAGAGATAAACCGATGTCAAGAACAGATAGAGAAGCTCAAGCGCAACATAATGATACCTCTTAGAAGTCCATGGTATCCTTTTTAAGAAAGATATTTGCAAATGTAAAACATGCTTCAAATGGCTCCTTTTATAGCGCAAAATGACAGTATATACGCGATTTAATCGTTTTCTTTTGATTGCGCAAGAAATAATGATAAACCGATGTCAAGAACAGATAGAGAAGCTCAAGCGCAACATAATGATACCTCTTAGAAGTCCATGGTATCCTTTTTAAGAAAGATATTTGCAAATGTAAAACATGCTTCAAATGGCTCCTTTTATAGCGCAAAATGACAGTATATACGCGATTTAATCGTTTTCTTTCGATTGCGCAAGAAATAATGATGAGAGAGATAAACCGATGTCAAGAACAGATAGAGAAGCTCAAGCGCAACATAATGATACCTCTTAGAAGTCCATGGTATCCTTTTTAAGAAAGATATTTGCAAATGTAAAACATGCTTCAAATGGCTCCTTTTATAGCGCAAAATGACAGTATATACGCGATTTAATCGTTTTCTTTTGATTGCGCAAGAAATAATGATGAGAGAGATAAACCGATGTCAAGAACAGATAGAGAAGCTCAAGCGCAACATAATGATACCTCTTAGAAGTCCATGGCTTTCTTTTTAAAAAAGATTTGCAAATGTAAAACATGCTTCAAATGGCTCCTTTTATAGCGCAAAATGACAGTATATACGCGATTTAATCGTTTTCTTTCGATTGCGCAAGAAATAATGATGAGAGAGATAAACCGATGTCAAGAACAGATAGAGAAGCTCAAGCGCAACATAATGATACCTCTTAGAAGTCCATGGTATCCTTTTTAAGAAAGATATTTGCAAATGTAAAACATGCTTCAAATGGCTCCTTTTATAGCGCAAAATGACAGTATATACGCGATTTAATCGTTTTCTTTTGATTGCGCAAGAAATAATGATGAGAGAGATAAACCGATGTCAAGAACAGATAGAGAAGCTCAAGCGCAACATAATGATACCTCTTAGAAGTCCATGGTATCCTTTTTAAGAAAGATATTTGCAAATGTAAAACATGCTTCAAATGGCTCCTTTTATAGCGCAAAATGACAGTATATACGCGATTTAATCGTTTTCTTTTGATTGCGCAAGAAATAATGATGAGAGAGATAAACCGATGTCAAGAACAGATAGAGAAGCTCAAGCGCAACATAATGATACCTCTTAGAAGTCCATGGCTTTCTTTTTAAGAAAGATATTTGCAAATGTAAAACATGCTTCAAATGGCTCCTTTTATAGCGCAAAATGACAGTATATACGCGATTTAATCGTTTTCTTTCGATTGCGCAAGAAATAATGATGAGAGAGATAAACCGATGTCAAGAACAGATAGAGAAGCTCAAGCGCAACATAATGATACCTCTTAGAAGTCCATGGCTTTCTTTTTAAGAAAGATATTTGCAAATGTAAAACATGCTTCAAATGGCTCCTTTTATAGCGCAAAATGACAGTATATACGCGATTTAATCGTTTTCTTTCGATTGCGCAAGAAATAATGATGAGAGAGATAAACCGATGTCAAGAACAGATAGAGAAGCTCAAGCGCAACATAATGATACCTCTTAGAAGTCCATGGTATCCTTTTTAAGAAAGATATTTGCAAATGTAAAACATGCTTCAAATGGCTCCTTTTATAGCGCAAAATGACAGTATATACGCGATTTAATCGTTTTCTTTCGATTGCGCAAGAAATAATGATGAGAGAGATAAACCGATGTCAAGAACAGATAGAGAAGCTCAAGCGCAACATAATGATACCTCTTAGAAGTCCATGGTATCCTTTTTAAGAAAGATATTTGCAAATGTAAAACATGCTTCAAATGGCTCCTTTTATAGCGCAAAATGACAGTATATACGCGATTTAATCGTTTTCTTTTGATTGCGCAAGAAATAATGATGAGAGAGATAAACCGATGTCAAGAACAGATAGAGAAGCTCAAGCGCAACATAATGATACCTCTTAGAAGTCCATGGTATCCTTTTTAAGAAAGATATTTGCAAATGTAAAACATGCTTCAAATGGCTCCTTTTATAGCGCAAAATGACAGTATATACGCGATTTAATCGTTTTCTTTCGATTGCGCAAGAAATAATGATGAGAGAGATAAACCGATGTCAAGAACAGATAGAGAAGCTCAAGCGCAACATAATGATACCTCTTAGAAGTCCATGGTATCCTTTTTAAGAAAGATATTTGCAAATGTAAAACATGCTTCAAATGGCTCCTTTTATAGCGCAAAATGACAGTATATACGCGATTTAATCGTTTTCTTTTGATTGCGCAAGAAATAATGATGAGAGAGATAAACCGATGTCAAGAACAGATAGAGAAGCTCAAGCGCAACATAATGATACCTCTTAGAAGTCCATGGTATCCTTTTTAAGAAAGATATTTGCAAATGTAAAACATGCTTCAAATGGCTCCTTTTATAGCGCAAAATGACAGTATATACGCGATTTAATCGTTTTCTTTTGATTGCGCAAGAAATAATGATGAGAGAGATAAACCGATGTCAAGAACAGATAGAGAAGCTCAAGCGCAACATAATGATACCTCTTAGAAGTCCATGGTATCCTTTTTAAGAAAGATATTTGCAAATGTAAAACATGCTTCAAATGGCTCCTTTTATAGCGCAAAATGACAGTATATACGCGATTTAATCGTTTTCTTTTGATTGCGCAAGAAATAATGATGAGAGAGATAAACCGATGTCAAGAACAGATAGAGAAGCTCAAGCGCAACATAATGATACCTCTTAGAAGTCCATGGCTTTCTTTTTAAGAAAGATATTTGCAAATGTAAAACATGCTTCAAATGGCTCCTTTTATAGCGCAAAATGACAGTATATACGCGATTTAATCGTTTTCTTTTGATTGCGCAAGAAATAATGATGAGAGAGATAAACCGATGTCAAGAACAGATAGAGAAGCTCAAGCGCAACATAATGATACCTCTTAGAAGTCCATGGTATCCTTTTTAAGAAAGATATTTGCAAATGTAAAACATGCTTCAAATGGCTCCTTTTATAGCGCAAAATGACAGTATATACGCGATTTAATCGTTTTCTTTTGATTGCGCAAGAAATAATGATGAGAGAGATAAACCGATGTCAAGAACAGATAGAGAAGCTCAAGCGCAACATAATGATACCTCTTAGAAGTCCATGGCTTTCTTTTTAAGAAAGATATTTGCAAATGTAAAACATGCTTCAAATGGCTCCTTTTATAGCGCAAAATGACAGTATATACGCGATTTAATCGTTTTCTTTTGATTGCGCAAGAAATAATGATGAGAGAGATAAACCGATGTCAAGAACAGATAGAGAAGCTCAAGCGCAACATAATGATACCTCTTAGAAGTCCATGGTATCCTTTTTAAGAAAGATATTTGCAAATGTAAAACATGCTTCAAATGGCTCCTTTTATAGCGCAAAATGACAGTATATACGCGATTTAATCGTTTTCTTTTGATTGCGCAAGAAATAATGATGAGAGAGATAAACCGATGTCAAGAACAGATAGAGAAGCTCAAGCGCAACATAATGATACCTCTTAGAAGTCCATGGTATCCTTTTTAAGAAAGATATTTGCAAATGTAAAACATGCTTCAAATGGCTCCTTTTATAGCGCAAAATGACAGTATATACGCGATTTAATCGTTTTCTTTTGATTGCGCAAGAAATAATGATGAGAGAGATAAACCGATGTCAAGAACAGATAGAGAAGCTCAAGCGCAACATAATGATACCTCTTAGAAGTCCATGGTATCCTTTTTAAGAAAGATATTTGCAAATGTAAAACATGCTTCAAATGGCTCCTTTTATAGCGCAAAATGACAGTATATACGCGATTTAATCGTTTTCTTTTGATTGCGCAAGAAATAATGATGAGAGAGATAAACCGATGTCAAGAACAGATAGAGAAGCTCAAGCGCAACATAATGATACCTCTTAGAAGTCCATGGTATCCTTTTTAAGAAAGATATTTGCAAATGTAAAACATGCTTCAAATGGCTCCTTTTATAGCGCAAAATGACAGTATATACGCGATTTAATCGTTTTCTTTCGATTGCGCAAGAAATAATGATGAGAGAGATAAACCGATGTCAAGAACAGATAGAGAAGCTCAAGCGCAACATAATGATACCTCTTAGAAGTCCATGGCTTTCTTTTTAAGAAAGATATTTGCAAATGTAAAACATGCTTCAAATGGCTCCTTTTATAGCGCAAAATGACAGTATATACGCGATTTAATCGTTTTCTTTTGATTGCGCAAGAAATAATGATGAGAGAGATAAACCGATGTCAAGAACAGATAGAGAAGCTCAAGCGCAACATAATGATACCTCTTAGAAGTCCATGGTATCCTTTTTAAGAAAGATATTTGCAAATGTAAAACATGCTTCAAATGGCTCCTTTTATAGCGCAAAATGACAGTATATACGCGATTTAATCGTTTTCTTTTGATTGCGCAAGAAATAATGATGAGAGAGATAAACCGATGTCAAGAACAGATAGAGAAGCTCAAGCGCAACATAATGATACCTCTTAGAAGTCCATGGTATCCTTTTTAAGAAAGATATTTGCAAATGTAAACATGCTTCAAATGGCTCCTTTTATAGCGCAAAATGACAGTATATACGCGATTTAATCGTTTTCTTTTGATTGCGCAAGAAATAATGATGAGAGAGATAAACCGATGTCAAGAACAGATAGAGAAGCTCAAGCGCAACATAATGATACCTCTTAGAAGTCCATGGTATCCTTTTTAAGAAAGATATTTGCAAATGTAAAACATGCTTCAAATGGCTCCTTTTATAGCGCAAAATGACAGTATATACGCGATTTAATCGTTTTCTTTTGATTGCGCAAGAAATAATGATGAGAGAGATAAACCGATGTCAAGAACAGATAGAGAAGCTCAAGCGCAACATAATGATACCTCTTAGAAGTCCATGGTATCCTTTTTAAGAAAGATATTTGCAAATGTAAAACATGCTTCAAATGGCTCCTTTTATAGCGCAAAATGACAGTATATACGCGATTTAATCGTTTTCTTTTGATTGCGCAAGAAATAATGATGAGAGAGATAAACCGATGTCAAGAACAGATAGAGAAGCTCAAGCGCAACATAATGATACCTCTTAGAAGTCCATGGTATCCTTTTTAAGAAAGATATTTGCAAATGTAAAACATGCTTCAAATGGCTCCTTTTATAGCGCAAAATGACAGTATATACGCGATTTAATCGTTTTCTTTTGATTGCGCAAGAAATAATGATGAGAGAGATAAACCGATGTCAAGAACAGATAGAGAAGCTCAAGCGCAACATAATGATACCTCTTAGAAGTCCATGGCTTTCTTTTTAAGAAAGATATTTGCAAATGTAAAACATGCTTCAAATGGCTCCTTTTATAGCGCAAAATGACAGTATATACGCGATTTAATCGTTTTCTTTTGATTGCGCAAGAAATAATGATGAGAGAGATAAACCGATGTCAAGAACAGATAGAGAAGCTCAAGCGCAACATAATGATACCTCTTAGAAGTCCATGGTATCCTTTTTAAGAAAGATATTTGCAAATGTAAAACATGCTTCAAATGGCTCCTTTTATAGCGCAAAATGACAGTATATACGCGATTTAATCGTTTTCTTTCGATTGCGCAAGAAATAATGATGAGAGAGATAAACCGATGTCAAGAACAGATAGAGAAGCTCAAGCGCAACATAATGATACCTCTTAGAAGTCCATGGTATCCTTTTTAAGAAAGATATTTGCAAATGTAAAACATGCTTCAAATGGCTCCTTTTATAGCGCAAAATGACAGTATATACGCGATTTAATCGTTTTCTTTTGATTGCGCAAGAAATAATGATGAGAGAGATAAACCGATGTCAAGAACAGATAGAGAAGCTCAAGCGCAACATAATGATACCTCTTAGAAGTCCATGGCTTTCTTTTTAAGAAAGATATTTGCAAATGTAAAACATGCTTCAAATGGCTCCTTTTATAGCGCAAAATGACAGTATATACGCGATTTAATCGTTTTCTTTTGATTGCGCAAGAAATAATGATGAGAGAGATAAACCGATGTCAAGAACAGATAGAGAAGCTCAAGCGCAACATAATGATACCTCTTAGAAGTCCATGGTATCCTTTTTAAGAAAGATATTTGCAAATGTAAAACATGCTTCAAATGGCTCCTTTTATAGCGCAAAATGACAGTATATACGCGATTTAATCGTTTTCTTTTGATTGCGCAAGAAATAATGATGAGAGAGATAAACCGATGTCAAGAACAGATAGAGAAGCTCAAGCGCAACATAATGATACCTCTTAGAAGTCCATGGTATCCTTTTTAAGAAAGATATTTGCAAATGTAAAACATGCTTCAAATGGCTCCTTTTATAGCGCAAAATGACAGTATATACGCGATTTAATCGTTTTCTTTTGATTGCGCAAGAAATAATGATGAGAGAGATAAACCGATGTCAAGAACAGATAGAGAAGCTCAAGCGCAACATAATGATACCTCTTAGAAGTCCATGGCTTTCTTTTTAAGAAAGATATTTGCAAATGTAAAACATGCTTCAAATGGCTCCTTTTATAGCGCAAAATGACAGTATATACGCGATTTAATCGTTTTCTTTTGATTGCGCAAGAAATAATGATGAGAGAGATAAACCGATGTCAAGAACAGATAGAGAAGCTCAAGCGCAACATAATGATACCTCTTAGAAGTCCATGGTATCCTTTTTAAGAAAGATATTTGCAAATGTAAAACATGCTTCAAATGGCTCCTTTTATAGCGCAAAATGACAGTATATACGCGATTTAATCGTTTTCTTTTGATTGCGCAAGAAATAATGATGAGAGAGATAAACCGATGTCAAGAACAGATAGAGAAGCTCAAGCGCAACATAATGATACCTCTTAGAAGTCCATGGTTTCTTTTTAAGAAAGATATTTGCAAATGTAAAACATGCTTCAAATGGCTCCTTTTATAGCGCAAAATGACAGTATATACGCGATTTAATCGTTTTCTTTTGATTGCGCAAGAAATAATGATGAGAGAGATAAACCGATGTCAAGAACAGATAGAGAAGCTCAAGCGCAACATAATGATACCTCTTAGAAGTCCATGGTATCCTTTTTAAGAAAGATATTTGCAAATGTAAAACATGCTTCAAATGGCTCCTTTTATAGCGCAAAATGACAGTATATACGCGATTTAATCGTTTTCTTTTGATTGCGCAAGAAATAATGATGAGAGAGATAAACCGATGTCAAGAACAGATAGAGAAGCTCAAGCGCAACATAATGATACCTCTTAGAAGTCCATGGCTTTCTTTTTAAGAAAGATATTTGCAAATGTAAAACATGCTTCAAATGGCTCCTTTTATAGCGCAAAATGACAGTATATACGCGATTTAATCGTTTTCTTTTGATTGCGCAAGAAATAATGATGAGAGAGATAAACCGATGTCAAGAACAGATAGAGAAGCTCAAGCGCAACATAATGATACCTCTTAGAAGTCCATGGTATCTTTTTAAGAAAGATATTTGCAAATGTAAAACATGCTTCAAATGGCTCCTTTTATAGCGCAAAATGACAGTATATACGCGATTTAATCGTTTTCTTTTGATTGCGCAAGAAATAATGATGAGAGAGATAAACCGATGTCAAGAACAGATAGAGAAGCTCAAGCGCAACATAATGATACCTCTTAGAAGTCCATGGCTTTCTTTTTAAGAAAGATATTTGCAAATGTAAAACATGCTTCAAATGGCTCCTTTTATAGCGCAAAATGACAGTATATACGCGATTTAATCGTTTTCTTTTGATTGCGCAAAAAATAATGATGAGAGAGATAAACCGATGTCAAGAACAGATAGAGAAGCTCAAGCGCAACATAATGATACCTCTTAGAAGTCCATGGTATCCTTTTTAAGAAAGATATTTGCAAATGTAAAACATGCTTCAAATGGCTCCTTTATAGCGCAAAATGACAGTATATACGCGATTTAATCGTTTTCTTTGATTGCGCAAGAAATAATGATGAGAGAGATAAACCGATGTCAAGAACAGATAGAGAAGCTCAAGCGCAACATAATGATACCTCTTAGAAGTCCATGGTATCCTTTTTAAGAAAGATATTTGCAAATGTAAAACATGCTTCAAATGGCTCCTTTTATAGCGCAAAATGACAGTATATACGCGATTTAATCGTTTTCTTTTGATTGCGCAAGAAATAATGATGAGAGAGATAAACCGATGTCAAGAACAGATAGAGAAGCTCAAGCGCAACATAATGATACCTCTTAGAAGTCCATGGTATCCTTTTTAAGAAAGATATTTGCAAATGTAAAACATGCTTCAAATGGCTCCTTTTATAGCGCAAAATGACAGTATATACGCGATTTAATCGTTTTCTTTTGATTGCGCAAGAAATGATGAGAGAGATAAACCGATGTCAAGAACAGATAGAGAAGCTCAAGCGCAACATAATGATACCTCTTAGAAGTCCATGGTATCCTTTTTAAGAAAGATATTTGCAAATGTAAAACATGCTTCAAATGGCTCCTTTTATAGCGCAAAATGACAGTATATACGCGATTTAATCGTTTTCTTTCGATTGCGCAAGAAATAATGATGAGAGAGATAAACCGATGTCAAGAACAGATAGAGAAGCTCAAGCGCAACATAATGATACCTCTTAGAAGTCCATGGCTTTCTTTTTAAGAAAGATATTTGCAAATGTAAAACATGCTTCAAATGGCTCCTTTTTATAGCGCAAAATGACAGTATATACGCGATTTAATCGTTTTCTTTTGATTGCGCAAGAAATAATGATGAGAGAGATAAACCGATGTCAAGAACAGATAGAGAAGCTCAAGCGCAACATAATGATACCTCTTAGAAGTCCATGGTATCCTTTTTAAGAAAGATATTTGCAAATGTTAAACATGCTTCAAATGGCTCCTTTTATAGCGCAAAATGACAGTATATACGCGATTTAATCGTTTTCTTTTGATTGCGCAAGAAATAATGATGAGAGAGATAAACCGATGTCAAGAAAAGATAGAGAAGCTCAAGCGCAACATAATGATACCTCTTAGAAGTCCATGGCTTCTTTTAAGAAGATATTTGCAAATGTAAAACATGCTTCAAATGGCTCCTTTTATAGCGCAAAATGACAGTATATACGCGATTTAATCGTTTTCTTTGATTGCGCAAGAAATAATGATGAGAGAGATAAACCGATGTCAAGAACAGATAGAGAAGCTCAAGCGCAACATAATGATACCTCTTAGAAGTCCATGGTATCCTTTTTAAGAAAGATATTTGCAAATGTAAAACATGCTTCAAATGGCTCCTTTTATAGCGCAAAATGACAGTATAACCAGGGTGTATCATAATAAAGTATATTTGAAGTTAATGACGATTTATATGACAACTACTGATTTCCATAATCAAGCACTTATGTAGTTGTAAAGGACAGAATGTCCTCTTTTTAATGACACCCCATCATACTTCTACTGTCACAGTTTACTGATAACAAAGCATTGCTGTCCACCAGGTGAAAGGTGCAATGTGCCAAGTTTTGATAACATTTCCTTCTTAGACACATAATCCACTCATTGTTTCAGCATTTCATATGGTCTGGGCTGACACAGCACTAATCTTTGAATGCTAACTTGCACAGTGCACCTTTGACATGGTGGACAGCATGCTTTGTTTTCAGTCAACTGTGACATGTAGAAGTATATATAAAAATCGCATTAAACTTCATAAGCCTTTATATGATACACCCTGTATACGCGCTTTAATCGTTTTTTCTTTTGATTGCGCAAGAAAAAATGATGAGAGAGATAAACCGATGTCAAGAACAGATAGAGACTCAAGCGCAACATAATGATACCTCTTAGAAGTCCTGGTATCCTTTTTATAAGAAAATATTTGCAAATGTGATGAAAAACTAAAATTCCTTGAATGTATTCCATGGAATCTATATATTGATGAAGAGAGCATTGATAACAACATGTGAACTTCAACACTTGTGTTGCAGGCAGCAATCAAAGATGTATTTATCAAAGGAAATAGTTAGAATATCCAGAAGAAAGAGAAGAGCTTACAGGAACAGCAAAGAAAGAGGAAAGCGCTTACAGCAAGAGCAAAACAGAAAGCAAAGAAAGCAAATAATCACATACTTTACATGTAAAGAGGATTTCCATAACAATGAAACACCTTGCTCTATTGTGTACACTCCAGACATTTAAATGCCATTAACAAATCATGCATGCAAAGTCTTGCCAGTATCATTCTTTGAGTATTTAAATAGAGGAACAGCTGAAAAGTCTTTTATCTATTCACACATTGAAAAGTGATTGTTATAACTTTCACTGATTGTGCATATATTAATGCATGGTGGGAAATCAATTGTTCAGGCAATGATTATTCATCAGCTCATCTGTTTATGCATAAGTCCACAAAAATATTGGTGAGGAGGGATATGTTGTACTAAACTGTCCGCTAAATTCTCTATCAACAGGTAAGGTATATATGGAGGAGACTGCACTTGTACTGGATGTGACGCCATGTTCACATGCAGG
>NW_022145160.1:0-4161 GCF_000002235.5 Strongylocentrotus purpuratus | reverse complement strand
TCACTACCAATCAACCTGAGAAAGGAGTCTTCCTACCTCACATTCAAGAATGAACTCAAAATCTATCTCTTTCAATAAGATGTATCACCTTGGTTACTTTGTACAGGTTTTCATTCAGATGACAGCAAAGTAAGGGATATTTTATATGTGACAGACATGGCGCATTACAAGTCTAGTTTATCATTGTTATTATTATTCCACCTTACATGTATGCACAATTAACAACCTACATGTATTGCATGTGAATGCGAAATGTGACTTGGATCCTATTTTGAGAGTGGAATACTTTATGTGTAAATTTCCAGAAAATAACGGATTTATCATGAGCAAGTAGAAAGGGGGTGGTCACATCTCAACATGGATTATAAGATGTCAAACTAACAACGTTGATGAATAAACACAACAACACTTGGAGACAGGGAGACGAGAAACAAGGTTCTTAGGGAGAGTTCAACTCAAGCATTTCAGAGTATCCTATATTAAAAGATCCTACGCTGTCTGTCTGTGTGTCATGTTTCTTGTACATGTAAAAGGCCTAAAGAGAGTGCGGAAGCACAACATGCAAGGGTTAATGGAGAGGCATCCAGTGTATGCAGGTCCTATGCTACTCTCGGGACCCGAGAATTTGTGACGACTTACGCGAATGCCGATATATGCTATAAGTCGTCATTTTGCCGACTTACATGAATGGTCTTTTGCACGCATGATTCATTGCACTAATTGGCTTCGATTTACCCTGGATTATCTCCTTAATGCTTGAGTTCAATCCAGCAAATTAATCCTTGAATTATATCTTCACGTTTGGGGTATTGATAATGGAGACCACGATACATGTGTACATGCACAGTAACGAATTAAAGAGGTTGTGGAATGCTTAAAGTCGTTTTGTTTTTTAAAATTTTTTTATTGTAGAGTAGACCCATATATATCATAATCGTGTGCGTTTATATGTTTATAAAACTGAAATTCATCGAGTAATTTGTTGGTCGGCGAGCGCATAACTGAAATCAACAGTCGTCTGGTTCTTTGTAAAATGAGAAAAATTGTGACGTAATAAACAGGACTCGTTTATACTACGCTGCATCGGGAGTCCTGTTTATTACGTCACAATTTACTATGTTTTGTTTGCTGCCCCCAACGACGACTTTTACACAAATTGCACATTCGGGTCGAAACAGGACCTGAAAAACAGCTCTCAAAAGTACCTTTGTACGACTTGTAAAAGCCGACTTAGAAATAAAAAAAATCCATGGAAATGCATTATGGACAATCGGGACTTTAGTCAGACGGCCGACTTGAGCGATTTGACGAGTTGTATGATGGCGGTTTAGCTGGAGTTTACTGTATTGCATTATCTCTATGAAAACACTCGAAAACATATTTACTATTACGCAAACCATAATGTTGATGATGAAAAGTGTGGCAAATTGCTTCACAAAGGTTTACCACGTTCACTTGGGGTCAACATACAAATTGAGGTCAAAGTAATACATTAGTATAACCCTTTAACCGTAGATTGTGCGAATTCGTACAATATGAATATGTATGCATTTCGAAACCTGACTGCACAACGAACCCCTTCTCAAAAAAAGTCTATTGTGGGCTTTACGACTCCACCCAGCTAGCGGGTGCCGTGCTTGCTAGTGTACCAAAATGTAGCCAGAAATTGCGCGCAAGGCCACTTGCCCTGTCCTATCAAACTGTAGCTGTAAGCTATCAATAATTAAAATATCCTCTGACCCTTGTATATTACTCTGGTCTGTGTGGACAGTACCCCATGCACATAGCTTGCTCTCTGATTAGCTCCTGTATTTTTTACATGAACCACCACAGCTGATTGCTTTACATGTTGATTTAATGTGCAGTTGAGTTGTCATGTAAGGATTGATGAAGATAATCCGTATGATTTACCAGATGGTATTTCAAACCGTTGTCAGTGGAGATCAAATGATCAAACCAATAATGACTAGCACGTGAATCAACTAACCACGTAGAATGCCCCAACATCTCCACATACGCAGGGCAACAATGAAGGAGAAGGCTCTGGTGAATGGGTACAACATGTAGTTGTTCTGAAACTGGATGACGAAAAAGACCAAGTCTGGGATGAATGTCAGGAGGACAACACAGGCATCAAATATCTGCAATAAGAAAGAAGATCGGACCAAAATCAGGTTATCTGGCCATTGATTAAATGGAGATTTAGGCTTCAGCACAGATGTTTTGCTTCCACATGTTTTGATTTGTTGAGCTTGGATTTCAAATCAAATTAGGTTTTGCCCTTCACCGACGTTTTTAAACACTGTGTACTCAGTGTGATACCTCCCGAGTGAAAGTTGGAAAAAATCGCTCGGGTGGGACTCGAACCCACGACCTCCTGCTTTCTAGTGCAGATGTCTTACCACTCGACCACCGAGCTAACGGGATCGGTTGGCCGGTTCGAATCTGATGTACATAGCAGCGGGTACCGCATAAACTATTATAAGATGGAATTTTGCATTTTTTTTCCAACTTTCACTCGGGAGGTATCACACTGAGTATACAGTGTTTAAAAAAAAGTCGGTGAAGGGCAAAACCTAATTTGATTTTTATCACCCCAACGCAAAATTCCATCTTATAAGAGCTTGGATTTGCATGGAAGGTTTGTTCTGATTTATGGACAAATATTATCGACCTGTTTTTGCACGAGTAGTTACTCTCTGTTTATAAACAACAAAGGTCAATTTCATGGCGCTGCTTAACAGTATGCAGAACAGTTATGCTTACAGAGACTTGTGCTAACCTCAAGCATTATTTCATGGCGTGGCTGTTAACGGTTGCACTCGCATGGAGATTTCTATCATTACGTCACTGATTTAAGCACCCGTTTCCTCTTAGCTAAGCGTGCCTTTTGATGTGCTTACTGCTTACGGTCTCCATGAAATAGAAAGAGGCTGTGTTAGCAGAAAATTGTGTGCTCAGCAGCCCCATGAAGTTAGGCCCACGTCTGTTTCCATTCAAATGCACGTATCAGCCAGAAACTGATAGCCACCAATAAATTTCCCCAGCCAATGTTGTAAAATCAGCATTCAAATTAACTTTCGTGCATTTGAATTCAAGTAATTTGCTTAATCCAGTTGCTCGGTGGTTCATTTCAACAATTCAGACTAACTGCAGCATGCAAATGTTGCACATAAGGTTCTTTAAATATGGAACAATTATGCATTGCGTTACAATAGACTTAAAGAGGTTGTGGAATGCTCGAAGACATTTCCGTCATTTTTTGGGTATATGTAGCCTAAGGTGTGATGAAATAAAAACGACTATTGTTTCTGTCATGAAATGAGTACAAAGGGTACTTTTGAGAGCTATTTTTCAAGTCCTGTTTCGACCCGAACGTGCAATTTGTGTAAAAGTCGTCGTTGCGGGCAGCAAACAAAACACAGTAAATCATGACGTAATAAACAGGACTCGTTTATGCTACTCTGCATCGGGAGTCCTGTTTATCACGTCACGATTTACTGTGTTTTGTTTGCTGCCCGCAACGACGACTTTTACACAAATTGCACGTTCGGGTCGAAACAGGCATGACAGGACTTGAAAAACAGCTCTCAAAAGTACCTTTTGTACTCATTTTATGACAGAAACAATAGTCGTTTTTATTTCATCACACCTTAGGCTACATATAACCGAAAAATGACGGAAATGTCTTCGAGCATTCCACAACCTCTTTAATTGGCCATTGTACATTGCTATACAGTGTATGTGTGACATATTCAAGGTTGTAGCATCAAAAAGAACCCAGCATCTCACCTCTAGCTTTCTCCTTCTGAAGTGGGCTCCCATGCTGAAAATTCTCACCACAACCTAAATAAGTAGATGGGAAATTGACATTCAAATTAATATGTACAACATTTAGACGCAGATCAGATCCATTTTGTGTATTGATTACTGCTTTCTTAGCAACTTTCCTGAAAATATCCCAAAACAATTGTTCTACGAGGGCACAGAGTTTGATGCTGGCTAGTCGCTGTCTGTCAAGCACAGTGCTGCATGTCATCCACAATACATGTATACATGTGTATGTACAATAGTGCGCACAGTGGTTTTACATGTACTCCCACACCAGTATGCTTGATGTCGCTCAAGTTGTTTATATCAAAGGTACATGTAGTACGGAAT
>NW_022145159.1:0-4175 GCF_000002235.5 Strongylocentrotus purpuratus | reverse complement strand
AATGTCTGTAAGATTATAATTTAATTTCTTTATATAATGTCTCTTAAATTATTTATACTTAAATAAAATAGTGCAATAGAAGATTTTGTTGTAAATTAGGTATCAATCTTTGTTTCTTGATGTTATTGTGATCTTGTTTTAATGTACTTAGTGACATAATATAGTAAATTTTAATGAGTTGTAGTTTCAATAATCATACTGTGGATTTGAATGTGTTCAGTAAGTAGATGTTTTGTGTCCTTGCAATTTGTTATGTGTTCATCATACTTGTTTCTATTAATAGAAAATGAATTTGGAGTCTTACTTATTGCCCATTGCAAATGATGAGTAAATGAATGTTATGTGTGATCTAAGCTTAGCTTCTGATAGGAACTGCTCAGGACACTCAACAAATCTTCATCAGTTGAATTCATTTCAGTGTAGACTTAAAGAGTTTATTTTTTCCTGCATGAACCATAATATACCAGAGTCAGTAATATTAAGAGGTTACCTGTTTTCTTGAAGCGGAACTCTGATAACGTTTGCCATGGTTTATTGATTGTTTGTGTTTTATTTATAAGTTTCATTTGTTTCCTGAGTCATTTTCAGAAATACATACAGTTTAAACCTTTACAGTTTTGATTATTCACTCAGATTTCAGGAGTAACAGTTATTAAATGCATGGTGTTAATTTATAACATTTTTTCTTCAAAACATTTTACAGTGATGTACAGCATTATTAGGTCATGTTTTGTTTTTTGATAAAGAGCACAGCTTGTAGAAAAGACACAGATTTTTCGAATTTTTATTTTTAGCCAAGGACTGTACAGCTTTACAAAAGGTTATTACTATTTGTCTAATTCTGTAAGGAAACTGTGATGTTGTACAAAGCAAATTCTTCATGTTTATTTAACCATATATCTTTGGTAAAGAAAAAGAAATAATTCAATCTTCTGCTGTAAAATATATCGAGGAATGAAGTGGCTTTTGTACACCTGCTGGAGTTATCTGCCTTCAATTTATGGTTGACATAAAGAAGGATTGCATCTTTCATTTTTTTTTTTCAATACTCAGTGGAAATATATTATCCAGTATTACTTTTGTATATCCTTGGCAGATTTATCTAGCACAATGCAACAAATCATAATCGGATTTGTATTTTTGAAAATAGAAAAGTAACTTTGAAAAAAGACAATTGTAGAATGATTCTTTGCAGCTTCAGTTGTACAATTCTACATCAAAGTTAATCTTTGAAATCGTCATCCATATTTCCATAAAACCTTAAGTTGTGAAAAGAGAGCCTCCTATTGTTATATTTTGGGGTGTGTATTCATTCATAATGCTGCTGTCATCCTTTTTAATGTACACACCATACCACGAAATAGATAGAAGAATATAGAAATATATACTATTTTGTTAAACTTTTTTGTTGAACACCTAGTTTCTTATTTTGTTATACTTTGCACTTTTGCTTTTAATGCTTGCAGTGTTCTTGTTGACTGTTCTTTATGTGACAAAACTGCAATATTTAAAGGCCTCTATAATAAAGATTTCAAAAATAAAATTCAAGAACTTCAAGAGATGTGTTTTGTATTTTGTTTATAGACAAATATGTTTACTGTTGATTGTAATGTCAATTTTCGCTGTGTCGTGATGTGAAATAACTGTTCATAAGATTCAAATCAGTTCAAATTAACATTGATTTTGTTCAAACTTTCTCTCCAAATTAGGAACATACCGAGAGATTTGCTTTATGTGGAGAATTTGAAGCATGTGGAGAATGTCCTTGTCCGTTTTGTTAATATAGGCAGAGTGACATTATTATTATTATTATTAAAATGTCTTTAAGTGAACTTGTATTTTCGGGGACATTCAAATTAGTGCTCTCTCTCTTGGAAGAGCCATGGTGAAGATATTGAGATGCTATATGTGAGGTGGAATAAGAAAAGGACTTTCTCAAACGACGAATTCTGCGGAGGGTTGATTTAGAGAGAAAAATATGATGATTTTGATGAAGATAATGATGAAGATTAAGAGGAGTAGGACAAGTAAGTGGAGATGGTTGGAGGGGACGGAGAAGAGGGAAGAACAGGGTGAGTTTGACGAGAATAGAGAGGCCTCCTCTCTATTCTCGTCAAACTCACCCTGTTCTTCCCTCTTCTCCGTCCCCTCCAACCATCTCCACTTACTTGTCCTACTCCTCTTAATCTTCATCATTATCTTCATCAAAATCATCATATTTTTCTCTCTAAATCAACCCTCCGCAGAATTCGTCGTTTGAGAAAGTCCTTTTCTTATTCCACCTCACATATAGCATCTCAATATCTTCACCATGGCTCTTCCAAGAGAGAGCACTAATTTGAATGTCCCCGAAAATACAAGTTCACTTAAAGACATTTTAATAATAATAATAATAATGTCACTCTGCTCTATATTAACAAAACGGACAAGGACATTCTCCACATGCTTCAAATTCTCCACATAAAGCAAATCTCTCGGTATGTTCCTAATTTGGAGAGAAGTTTGAACAAAATCAATGTTAATTTGAACTGATTTGAATCTTATGAACAGTTATTTCACATCACGACACAGCGAAAATTGACATTACAATCAACAGTAAACATATTTGTCTATAAACAAAATACAAAACACATCCTCTTGAAGTTCTTTGAAACTTTTATTTTGTGAAATCTTGTATTCTAGAGGCCTTTAATATTGCAGTTTTGGTCACAAAAAGAACAGTCAAGCACCTGAATAAGCATTAAGCAGCAAAATAGTCAAAGTATAACAAAATAAAAAGCTAGGTGTTCAACAAAAGTTTAACAAAGTAGTATAATTTCTATTTCTTCTATCTATTTCGTGGTATGGTGTGTACATTAAAAATGACAGCAGCATTATGAATGAATACACACCCAAAAATATAACAATAGGAGGGCTCTTTTCACAACTTAAGGTTTTATGGAAATCTGGATGACGATTTCAAAGATTAACTTTGATGTAGAATTGTACAACTGAAGCTGCAAAGAATCATTCTACAATTGTCTTTTTTCAAAGTTACTTTTCTATTTTCAAAAATACAAATCCGATTATGATTTGTTGCATTGTGCTAGATAAATCTGCCAAGGATATACAAAAGTAATACTGGATAATATATTTCCACTGAGTATTGAAAAAAAAAAATGAAAGATGCAATCCTTCTTTATGTCAACCATAAATTGAAGGCAGATAACTCCAGCAGGTGTACAAAAGCCACTTCATTCCTCGATATATTTTACAGCAGAAGATTGAATTATTTCCTTTTTCTTTACCAAAGATATATGGTTAAATAACATGAAGAATTTGCTTTGTACAACATCACAGTTTCCTTACAGAATTAGACAAATAGTAATAACCTTTTGTAAAGCTGTACAGTCCTTGGCTAAAAATAAAAATTCGAAAATCTGTGTCTTTTCTACAAGCTGTGCTCTTTATCAAAAAACAAACATGACCTAATAATGCTGTACATCACTGTAAAATGTTTTGAAGAAAAAATGTATAAATTAACACCATGCATTTAATAACTGTTACTCCTGAAATCTGAGTGAATAATCAAAACTGTAAAGGTTTAAACTGTATGTATTTCTGAAAATGACTCAGGAAACAAATGAAACTTATAAATAAAACACAAACAATCAATAAACCATGGCAAACGTTATCAGAGTTCCGCTTCAAGAAAACAGGTAACCTCTTAATATTACTGACTCTGGTATATTATGGTTCATGCAGGAAAAAATAAACTCTTTAAGTCTACACTGAAATGAATTCAACTGATGAAGATTTGTTGAGTGTCCTGAGCAGTTCCTATCAGAAGCTAAGCTTAGATCACACATAACATTCATTTACTCATCATTTGCAATGGGCAATAAGTAAGACTCCAAATTCATTTTCTATTAATAGAAACAAGTATGATGAACACATAACAAATTGCAAGGACACAAAACATCTACTTACTGAACACATTCAAATCCACAGTATGATTATTGAAACTACAACTCATTAAAATTACTATATTATGTCACTAAGTACATTAAAACAAGATCACAATAACATCAAGAAACAAAGATTGATACCTATTTACAACAAAATCTTCTATTGCACTATTTTATTTAAGTATAAATAATTTAAGAGACATTATATAAAGAAATTAAATTATAATC
>NW_022145158.1:0-4264 GCF_000002235.5 Strongylocentrotus purpuratus | reverse complement strand
TCACAATTTGTTGAATTACTGATAAAAATACGAGTGGTCCCTTATCTTTTAATTAATTGCTAATGTTTTTATGTGTGTTGTTTACCATTTCCTCACTAAGCAACGCCTCCAGACTCTCGACAACATCTTGGAACGTTGGTCTTGCCTTCGGGTTGGTATGCCAGCAACTACGCATGATGGAATATCTGAAACAAAATGTGTTATATGATAAACTGATAAAACATGTAAAACCTGCTAAATAAACACGCCATCTTAATGTACTACATAGATAGTTCCAATGTCTGTTTCAGTAGATGGTGTCAGTGTATTTACATCTTTGTGATCACCATTAGGTAAATATGTCTTTCTGTGAAGGATTTTCTTTACTTCTCCTGACAAGTCATCAGTTTTGACACTTGTTAGTACTAGTTGCACACAAATGACTGGAGTGGTTATGAGCCTCATTTGTTTTTGTCGTAGCTGCGGTATAAGCCCGATTAATACTTACAGTTGTTTCTTGCAGTTTGTTGGCTTGGACATGCGGTAGCCTTTCCTTAGCTGCCTCACCATATCTTTTGAAGTCATAATGTGTGGGTATGGCCGGGCACCTGTCATCATTGTTAAAATTAATTCGCAGTGTTTTATAAATATTCCTCTATTAAAAAAGATAATGTATGTTATGTAACATTATGGGCTGAGGGCTTTTATTTAAATCAAGCTGTTTATGTAGTCTAAGTTTACATCTTCTTCGAGAAATAAAAAAACATATGTGAAGTCTGAATAAAAAATCTTACCGAGTTTTACGATCTCCCAAATCAGAATCCCAAAAGACCTACGTCACTCTCAATTGTGTACACGTCATCAATTAAGGACTCCAGCGCCATCCAGCGCATGGGCAGTGGACCCTGTCAGGTAAAATATTGGCCAGCCGTTTTAACGACAGTGTACATTTCTTAGATAACATGTTTCTTCGTGTTATTATTGGGTTTTGTAAGTCCGTAACCAAACACTACTTTATATCTATACAAGACACAAAACCCCCTTATAAAGTGGTTACAGCGGATATGATGATAAATTTATTGGTATGTATTTCAAGAAAACAAACGATACCTGGGATTCTCGCTGGTAGACTCTAATATTCATGACGTCACGAGCGAGTCCAAAGTCAGACACCTTGCAGACCATGTCTTCACCAACCATACGTTACGGGCGGCCAGGTCACGGTGAATGCACTGCAAAGGTCAGCACGATTTGGAGGATTCAAGGGCGGATCCAGGGGGAGGGGGGGGGGACAAAGGGGGCCACCCCCCCCCCCCCCCCCCCTACGAAACCATTTTTTTTTTATGTGACGGCGCAATAAAGGCAGGCAATGAGTACACCACGATCTTTTCCTCAAAAACATTGATTAAAGTGGTCAGAAATTGCCTCAGATCGCACCACAGAGCATCTGGAATCCAAAAAAATTCGAACCCCACGCTGTAATTTTTTTGACCCACTTTTTGGGGGGACCAAAATGTTTTTGGGCCCCCCAACAAATTGTGTTCTGGATCCACCTTGGGAGGATTGTGGATTGTGGTTCGAGGAGTGTGAATTCTAGTCAGTTGCGACTTGGAATTGCAAGATGTGAAAAGATAACGGAAAGGCTAATTTTGTTGTTGATTTGGTTTTTCTGAAATGCTTGAAGTGACTTACAAATAGGAGGCAACCGCAAATCCCACAGTTGGCATTGGATATTTGGTATCCCAGATACCTGCAGTCCATGGCCATTTTTCAAAATGAAAGTATCACTCCATTGTAAAAACGAGCCAAATCCGGATCACACCTTGGACTTCTACTTGCTACAAAACCCTTAAGAAAGACAACTGCGGGCATTGACTGTGGATTTGGTCGGCGCAACGCAATACAGGGTGAGTCAAAAAAGTAAAACCCAAAAGTCGGGACTTCTGTTTAAGTGACGTTCTGCTGTAGCCCTTTCAGAATCATTCAATCACTTGTGTACCTTTGGAGTTATGGAATTTTAAACACAATCACCGTGTTAAAGATCCGCCCACGGATCATTATTGACTCCTACCTTTTGCGAAGCCAAAAATGCCATTCCAATGGCTACGTCCCTGGCGAATTTGACCAAGGTCAACGAGAGTGATTGACTCAGACCAGAAATGTTGCCGTAGCCGGTCCCATTATCTGTGATTCTGTATCCCATCAGAACTTTCTTGAGGTCGCCCTTACCCAGGTACTCCACGATGAGATAGATGGATCTTTAATAAATTAAGCTTTCAAAGTTACAAGCAATCATACTAATAAAAATCATGGCTGAATAACATGACAGACACATTTCTTGAACAATTTTTCTTTCTTCGGGTGTAGCACAATGAGCTTCCAAGTCCATCATTTTGATATTACTCAGTTTGGCATCTTAATTATCCTTAATTTGGGTAGAAAATTATGACTGTAAAGGATTAATTTTGTCGAGTTCGCTCTCAATTGCTTTTATCCACGGACCAATGTACTGGACAAAATAATGTATTCTCATGTAAAGGGAACACCTGGAAATAGAATTGGATAATCCATTCAGGAAAATAAGTATTTTTATTTGCATATGCTTATTTTCCGTAAACCATTATTGTCGAACACAATAGCCAATTGAACGGAGTCCTACCTGTCTCTATGCAATAGCCAAGTAATCTGACGATGTTTGGGTGGGAACCAATCTTTTTTCATGACGTCCAACTCCTCCAGGAGCTCCACCTTCGCCTGTCTGTCAGCGCCCTCTAGTGGTTGGTAGGATAACTTTCATGTAAATATTTATATTCGTAAAGTTGTTGCTTTGCATATTACTTTAATAGTTTTCTTGTCATTACTTAGCTGTAATGGGACTCTTTGAGATCACAACAGAAGCGTATGTGGGTTAAAACTAAAGAGCCACATGATGCACACAAAAGAGTTTACCCAAACGGAATAGCGCCCTCTTAATGTGACATTCATAATAGTGCCATACTAAGGCTATAATTTGGCAAGACAACGTAGTTTATGGCAATAATTTGGGCATTGCAAGCACTGCTCAGAATCAGTAGTTTTAATATCATGGAGTTTACCTTTGATTGTTTTGATTGCAACCTTGGTTCGTTTGCCAACTTCCTCGATCCCAAGTGCGGTCCCCAGCAGCACTCTGCCAAAGGCACCTCGACCAATCTCTTTCTCGATTTTTAAGAGATCTCTTGAGAGCGAGAGATTGGGGCCTACATTGCCGTATGCCGCATGCGCAGCTTGGATCTCGCGTCCAGGGCTGTAATCGTTCGCTGTGAACAATGCACCCAGGGAATATCTGGCAGTTGAAAACAGAGAGAGAGATGTACCATTATTTTTGTATGGATATTGTCCTTTATTTGCAATTGAATTTGATGGCAACAAGCAACAAGTTGTAATAAGTCAATCAGATGTGTCTATCACTTTCAATCACAAGTCATCGTAAGCCATCATTTAGCAATTGTCAATATAAGTCAATAGCAAGACATCACATGCTATAGTCGCAGGTTGTCACAAGTGATCAATAGTCATCTCAGGTCTAAAACAAGCCAATCAAAGGCAATCACAAGTTATTATAAGTAAAACCCAACATTTATTAGTCTCAACAGATTTCTTTGTCCAAACGAACCACGAAGAAGGCACAAACTGGCACTGAATTGTTCACCCCGTCACTCGAGGCCTTAACTGTGTTTTGACATATCACTGATTGATTACATGATACCTGCTATTGACACGTGACTGTCTTTTGATTAACTTGTATATTTTAATGTTATCGACCTATGATTCAGCTAGCATTGACTTGCGATTGACTTGTAATTAATATATTGTTGACTTGTGATCGAGTTGTGACTCACTTGTGTTAAACTCGAACCGTGGCAAACATTTCAGGGATTATAACAACTCTATTATTACGAGTCCATTCTTTGCGTAGGTTCCTGATTGAGTATTATGCATGTTTTGTATATTTGTAAAGATTTTAATAAACTCATTACTTATCTTTTTGTGACTCACCTCAAGTTGTCCATCTGCCTGTATTACAAGCTTGATCCTTTCCTTCTGAACGCAGTGATTGCGAATTATGGTTTGGCTGCTTGTTACCGCTGAGGAAAAAACCGTTAAATTTAAACAACCTGGTGTTTTCAAATTTACTCACTTCGGTCTGCATTTTTACGAAGGGATCGTCTGGAGTTTTTTAGAAAGTAAATATATTGTTAACTGGCATCGTTGGAAATCACCTACATTTCCTGATTTCTTTTAA
>NW_022145157.1:0-4293 GCF_000002235.5 Strongylocentrotus purpuratus | reverse complement strand
TAATAACAATTATCCGCCGCGTGATTAGAATCTGTTGACCTATATGGGTTCCGTGCACGAAATGTTAAGGGCGCTTAATTTTTCGACGTGCTAACAATCGTCGGGTTTAGCTATATCAAATTTTGGTCGTCAACCTCTTTCATTGAACACAATTCTCGCTGTTAAAAGACAGCCTAAACGGTTAACAGGATAGTGCATTTGAAAGGGTGTTCTTGTTTTATTCAAGTTGTGTGTGGATTCGTGACCAAAATTTGGGAAGGCTCGCACAGAAAATATTCATAATTTGACATGGTGTGGTAGGAGAGGAACTCCGTCCGACTGTGCATCATCAATTAGGCCCACCACGACGAGATAAGTCTAGGCTCGCAGACGGGGGACACGCCGTCACCATACGGCGCTGGGCTCGCTGTCGGACCGTTAGATTACCGTAATTCGCTTCCCACCCTGTCCCTACCCTGACCCATTTTCATAAGGGTCTAGCGTACTCACAGCCGCCCTGCCATGCAAGCATGCATGCACAACCTGGCGTACCCAGACAGACGGGTTGGTCCCTCGGAATTCTTGTGTGAATATTTTTGGCAAGTCAGGAGACGGGGGAGTACGAGGCACATAGTTCAAGGGGTTGGGCGCTTTATTGAGGTTGATATCCTGGAGAGGGTAGTTGATGGAGCTGTCAGAATGTCCGGGTCCTTGATCGCGCTATAAAGCGCAGATAGGCCCGCATCTGAGCGATCGGAGAAGCTTTGGCACGTGGGTGAACAAAACAAATCGGTAGATGTCTTGCAATACAACCTCTTCACTATTTCAAGTCCAATGTGTTAGTGATCACTGAACATTTCACTTCTCGACATAGCACGACATAACTTATCTTATCCATTTCCAGGGAATAGCAAGCCTATTCAAACTCTGGAAGCCGTAAAGAAGACATTCCAGTAACCTTTTTCAATCTTGTGTACAAGACACAGCCATCTTGGTTGGAACCCCGGCAAGAGTGTGAAATATTTCCCAATTGATAAAAGCGCCGATGAACTTGAAACGACCTTGACATTCACAATTGCACGTAAGCAATAATGCGATTGTGCAATATCGAAGAAATATGATCAGGTTGTTTTTTTTTTTATTGAAGTTGACGGACAAGCATTTGATGTAGTCTTTTGCTCGCCCGAAAGCTTCTTTTTAATTAAGGTTTTCCCCTCCTCTTGAGATTATGTCTGCACTTTCGCTGCAGCAGGTACAGCCGTTGGAAGGCAGTTTGTTTGATTGCAGCCGTTGTATCGTGTGTAATTGCGATGGGTTTACTCATAGACGCCCCTGCTCTAGTGTCTTGCCGTGTAAAATCGATATAGGCAAACTTGGAAACTCCGATTTTCACACAAGTACGGTCGTTTTCAGTTCATCGAAGTTTCACGATGAGCACGACGACGCGACGACAGGGCTAGGTGCGACATTCCGGCGCTTATACTCCGTCTACACCATTATTGAACTCGTCGGTCTGCACACAATGCACTTGGGGTAAAAGTTTGTAAAATGGCGAGCGAAGCCAAGAGATGTGCAAACATACAAAATCTCTGCAAATGGTTTAATTTTCTACCGCCCAAATCACCAAAAAAAGAAAACTTGCCGCCTCCAGACGACTTTTAATTGTACAAATCGATAACGGCTGTCTGTGGGTGATTGAACAACGGTCCGGGGCACGTAATTGTCCAAAAATTGTGTAAAAGGCCTGCACTTGCACTTAACGCCTTGTTGTTTTTATTCATTTACTTTCGGCACTCAAGTTTTAAAACTACTTTCGGCACCAAAGCTAAACAAAATATACGTTCAAGTTTCTTGTGTGCTATGTTTGTTTTATAGAAAGTTAGCTGCACATTGAATGTTTATGAGGCTTATACGTACGTGGTACATGGTCAGCGCGCCTTGCGATATCACGACCAACCGAGGTCGCCAATGAAATGCTGTGTGTCCGCCAAACATCAATGATTGTGATAATGAGGTTCTATACTCATAATGGGGGACCTTGCAAATGACGTCATATCTGAGGACCTATTCTGTTCTTTTGTGATAGATACGAGTATAATGCCAATGAATTTAATAACAGAAGAAAAAACTTCCCGATGCCCGCCGATGCGCAAGGGTTTGATACAATGCTATGTTGCTCCCTCAGTAAATAGAGACTTGATGATGAGTCTATATAGACTTTATTAAGGAAGGCATCAGCTATTAACCCGTGGCTGCACGCTCCTTTTTTTGGCCACTATCTTCTTTTGATATTTCAATTGATTTTCTTTTCTTTTTTTTCTCCTCTCTCCCTCTTTAGCTTACTTTTTGATAACGACGGTAACATTTAGCGAAGTCAAGATTTAGGAGTGCACAGTGGACTGTACGTCTGCATGAACAGTCACGGCAAACTCTTCCCGTCGGTAAGTTGCACAATTTAGATTTTTTTTTCTCTCTCTCAAATTCTTGTTGAATATAAGTATGGGTGCACACATTGAACAATGTATTTAATTCGTTACTAAAAATTATAACCACTTCTGTTCTTCCCTTTCCTATTTCGCAAACAGCCTGATGCGACTAACGAATGTGTCTCAAAGAAGAATTTCTGCGGACTCTGTATGCGGTGTTCTCGTCCCAAGCTTACGACTCCCCTGCTAGGCAGAAGAGATGGTACATAGGACTCGATAAAAACGGCCGGCCACGGCTGGGCAGGAAGACCAAGAAGAGGCACTCGATGACACACTTCCTCGTGGAATCAGTATGATCACGGAATGAACCGAAGCATTTCAGAAGCAGACTTAGCGAGTCCGAGAACTCTCCGCAGCCACGACGAGAATCGCGATGGCGATAAACGGTTGGAGATATTAATGCTGTCTCGCCGGTAACACTTGGCTTGAGAGCCTCGTGAACTCCACAGCTCCACGTGTATGCGATTTTAAATGTACATCACACGTGTCATCCGACGCAATGGCAATGGTACGGCGAGGCCCCTATCGGTGGACGTCACACTGCCGGCGGATACGCACCAAGGAGGCGCGCTTGGACATCTCCCTCGTGCCTAAAACTGCTAAATCTGTCACCAGAAGCTAAAGTCGGAGACATAAATAATATATCTTTGGTGTTAGGTGTATTATTTACGTTGGAGGCATGAGCATAAAGTTATTCCACATTGACGAGCGTTCATCATATAAATATAAGCCGCCGTCGTTTTAATGTAACAAATATTGTATCATATTAATAGCGAAACAAAATATTTAAGATTTTTAAAAATACTTCAGTGCAAATTGTGTTTAAGAATATGTCAGTATTACGTATACACTTTAGACAATGATGTTTAATCTTCCACCTAGGATAGGGTACCTTACGATAACATTATGGATGGGCCACCGTTTACTTTGTGTGGACCGTTGTGTTAACTTCATCATTATAGTTTTCATTTTGTTGTTCCCAAAGTGATCATTATTCATGTGAATAAGTACTATAGGTCTTTGTAATTGTTCGGATATCTTGTTAAAGACTTTCCCTACGTGTTTTTTTTTTCCCCCTTTTCGTTATTAAGGAAAAGTTGGACCAATGTTTAGGCCCTTTTTTCAACTAGCAATTAGTTTTCGATATGGTATACCACAGCTTTGCTCCATATTCTATAAGTCATAAATTGTGGATACTTCTTTGGGTATAGCTCACTGGTCTTTGCAATAAGTTCCTGCTGATTAGGTGATCAGAGAATGGATATTTTAATTCGAAACGAAAATCATACCAAAATGTCTGATGGACCTCATTTTCTTTCCCCAACAACTGATTTGATATCATGACGAAGATTCGTCTGTAGACATAAAAACCAGTTGATCCATCACTGGTGCTTTATAGCCCGACCAAAAAAAAACGTTCTGAAGGGAAGCAATTTCGAAACTTGCCGATAAATCTCAAAATGAGTCTAGTTTAAGACTGTCAGCATAAGACATAAGCTGAGCCGTTGTCATGGGGTACCCAATTTGCAGCAGGGCTGTCCTTCGGTTCTCAAGGGGAAAGTCCAGCCGTAGGTGCCCCTCCGATCCCCTGTCACTCACCCGGACAATTTGGGCATTCAGCAAGTTTGCACACATCACTCGCCTTTACCGACACACCTGGTTAGACCTGTATGACCAGCCGCCCGACCGTGAACCAAGTGGTTCAGACCCGCCGAGAATGGGGATTTGCGAACAAGTATAGGTTTTTTTGTAAGCGCCGATGCTTGTCGGCCTGGTTCCATCATCGTCTGGAGTTTGGTGGTGGGGTATTCACGGGGGGGGGGGGGGG
>NW_022145156.1:0-4334 GCF_000002235.5 Strongylocentrotus purpuratus | reverse complement strand
TGTTGGTGAGTAAAACTGCTCTACCAACTATAATTCCGTTGATTAGACGTCTGGCTTTAAAACCGATTAGGGGACTGGTCGCTGATAATAATGGCCCGAGCAATCTCCTTATTAAAAATAGGAGGATTAGACTGCAAGAAATAGACGCATGTAAAGAATTGGACTGAAATTGGGCCAGGCCTTTGAAAGATATTCCCCACACAAAAATGTATCCCTTGGCACAAACTGCAACTAGTAACAAGAAGATGGATTCTGTGTTGATTTACCATGGCATTGACTGATGTCCGCTCGTGCATGTTCTGTGGGCACATAATTGAATTTTAATGATTTTTTTTTCTTCAAGAGATTTTTTTTTTTTTTTATCAAAAAGGCATTGTGTTTTCCCTGTCTCACTTTTAGGAAAATTACAACCTGGAATCATTGCTTTGTTTTGTGACAATTTGACGTTTATGGGCCTTGAGCTTGAGTTTAATTCAGTGGAAAGAATTGAAATTGATTAAACAATCATTTCGACCATTTGAAATAAACAGTGTCCCTACAATGATGTTTATCCACATCACAAAGGCTGGAGAGTTGTTCTTTCAAGAGAGAGAGACAAGTTGAATGGAAAATTTCAAAATGGTGTGTGGAATATTTTCCTTGAAAATATTTTATTGTGTAATTTTTTAGTCGTAATGTACATGTACAAACACCACCAACAGCAACGAATCGGAGAAAACACTTTCGCAATTTCGCATCCCAACAAGTAATTGTGGGCGTACATGTATCCGCCATCTTGTGAGTGCATTTTGATAAGAGCACAACAATCACAGACCTCCCAGCCTACTCCCCGCATCCCGCCAAACCTCCAGGGAGATGATGAAATGAAAATAATTACCATGGCAACCGTTGCTCCCTGACTGGAGAGGAGAACAAAGCAACCAATGACGGGCGCTGTCACAGGCCGGTGATGAAATCACTTCAATTATCTTCGGTTCTTGCTCTGTTTACATCGTTTTTTTCTTCTTTGTCTTTGTTGTTGAGAGGGGAGGGGAGTCTCTGTGACTTGACAAGCTTTTTAGATATTGTTCTAGATCTGGCTAATGAGTTTGGAGTGGTGCGTCACTGGACATGATTTACAAGTGAAATGTAAGACTACTTCACCTACATTAAGGACCAAAGTAATAGCGTGGCCCAGAATGCATGTTTTCATAGGAGGGTGAACATTGGGCTTGGCCCATATGGGTTTCATGTACATGTTCTCATGTGTTGCCTGACAGATACTAACAAAATAAATAGGAAACTGCAGTGCCAATTACCGGACATGTATTATGTGACAGATGTGCATAATTTTTTGCAATTTATCGTAGTGAGTCTTAAAAAATAAAAGTGCACTTATAAAACACGGTGAATGTATAAAGCTTGATGATTATGATTTTTTTTTTAATTCCTTTGTCCTCACTGCTAAAATTGATCTTGTTTGTTTCATAAAATAATACCGGAGTGTTATTGCTGTCCTGATATCTTTATGTTATATGATGGCACAGAGAAAAAAATAGGCAGTATCAGACTTGAGTAACGAGGTAAAACATGAACGATAATGGTTTGAAAATATAAGAAACAATATTCCTTTATTTGAATCAGTCAACAAGTTTGGCTTCTATTTTGAGCAGCGGGACTCAAAACTGACATTCATTATGCTGCACTTACAAATAATATACAACATTCTATTTTTAAATGCCTGATGGAGACAAAAATCTCCGTGAGGATTCATGGGGGATTTTTCCGATAATAACCCCGCTTGAAAAAAAAAAATTTGCCAATTGCTGAAAAAATCCCAGACATCCTATTTTGCCAGTGCATGCCAGACATTAGAGATTGAAAGTCCATTAGTTGCGATGTCATTGTTTCCCAGATGACATGCGCAAAGTGATAATTTTGCTAGTCGTATTACTCGATTGGATGCGCGCAGCACGGGTCGCAATTAACCGGGCGCCAAATATGCGCCCACTCTACCTTGTGCCGTTATTTCCCGCACCGTTGCGAATATTGGACCGAAAGGATCGGATGTCAAATTATTCCTACTCTGCTTTGTATCGTGTTTCCTTTTTTTTTTTTTTTTTTTTTCTCCTATGTGGACTTTGAGTTGCGTGTGTGTGTGTGTCGGTCGTTGTGAGTATGCACGGCGCGCAGCAGGACCCGGGGTGTGTGTATATGCCGAACAACGCTGGGATTTAATGCTAATGTCGGATTGCTCAATATGGTTTACATGTACATGCTGACAGGAAAACAATTATGTATGCGAAATGTCAGCCACTTTTTTTTTCTTCTTTGCTGCACTCTTGTGGGACTTCATGTTTGTCCGTCCGGAAAAAACACCAAATGCCTGAAATATCGATCTTGTTGACAATTATTAAACTGAAGAGCATACTTCCTATAACATACTGGTAACTATATGCATGTGTACATGAGCACTCTCACTGAGAGTTATACAGTAATTGTTCGGAACAGCATGTGTCAATGTTTATAAAAAATACCGGAGAGAACGATGACAGTTTCTCTATTCTGCAGACTGTTTGTGGTCATCTGCATTCCGTTTTTTTTTAATAACTGAAAGATCAGTCTGCCTTGCGTTGGATTTTTTTCCGATCTTATTTTTTTTTTTTCTGTAGTTGAAGACTGCCGGTGATTTTTCTTCGATTATCCCACTGGAAATTCAGCATAAAATAACATGTCTCTTGTTTATTTTTACGATACGTAATTTATTATCGGCAATCAGGGGGCCCTGCGGGGGACATAAAAAAAAGAAGCAGTTGCCGGGATTTGATTCGGGTTGATCTTTTTAGAAAATTGACTTGTAAGTGGAACTATGGAGTGTAGGGGCCATATATGCCCAGAGAGGACATCTTGGGCCTGGGCCCTGAGGTGTCACTTAAACAGCAGACGACCATCGATAACAAAAATGAAGTACTTTAAGGGAAGCGGCAGTAGCCATGTTTGGTCCAACCTCCCGGACTTGCAATGTCCGTGAAGGGCAAGATCGGTAGATTTGGCTGGTACCCGTCACACGTGTAGCCGGTTCGTAGTGCTAGCTTGTAGCGGTGGGGTCTTTGTCTCGCATGATGAGGAGGAATCACAGAGCAGATTTGTTGTGTGGGATGATATGGTGGGTACCAGCGGCCGTGAAGGATGTACAGAATAATGGCACCGACAGTCCTTAAATCCCAATTGACGTGGTTGCGGAATCAGTGGCCATTCCAGTTGAAACCAGATACAGGAGATACGTGTACAGATTGACCGGCGCTAATGCCTTTTGGATGTAGGTTGTCAAATTCAGTGTAGAAGTACTATCAAAGAGATACTGCCCTAATTTGCTTCAAGGATAAAAGTATTGGATAATATCCTTTGCCCTCCTTATATTCGTTCAGTTTGGAGTCTAAATATTTGCCCAAAGTATGGGCCAGTGCAAATTTCATATAATAGGTCCTTGAAATTGTGGGTGTTCTTTTTTTTGGGGGGGGGGAGGGAGTGTTATTAATAGCAGATTTTCTCTGAAATTTCCAACAATTTCTTTGCCAGAGGGTTCATTGGAAATTGAATTATTTGGTCTGGTTTCCTGTGTTTCTCCAGGGACAGGATGCCTCTCTGAATAGTTTCACAGGATGTTTGGAATAGTTTCTGTCCGGACTCTAACGTTTTCTATGAACTGTTTCATTTGGGGGGGGGGGGGTCTTTGTTGCGTGACTGGGGATTACCACAATTTAAAGGTCGTGGATAATTGATTTTAAGCCATTATCCTGAGGCCAACTTCATTGAGCTACTTGAACCCTCAGATTTGCTCAGCCACAGATAAAGCCTGCTTAGCAGAAACAAGTTTACCAGCCAAAACTTCATTCAACATTATATAACTTGTGACTGGCTGCCCGCTGATGTTAGCTTAGCATGAAACAGCTAAGCAAAATATTCCAGTTTAAGCAGGATTCTCTGGTCCATTTGTGAGGCAATTCTGGCAAAATGAGACAGAACTGGGCAGAGGTCGAGATGAGGGTTTGCGGGTATTAGGAACGAGAATACAATTCTTCTTGCAAAACTGTTTGTTGCATTTCAATAAGCCTCTGTACTTATGACGTCACACTTTTGTTTACATGTGCACTTTCCTTATGGAGCCAGTGGGGGCCCACGGTCCACTGAGCACCATAGGAAAGCACACACGTAAACAAAGTGCGACGTCATCAGTACAGAGGCTTATCGGACAATTCATTGACAATTGTGGCTGTTTTAAAGTTTGCATTTATCAACATGTCAAAAAAGTAAAGTACTGATCAAAACCCTTTAAAGTTCTCGTAGTCGTGAAA
>NW_022145155.1:0-4348 GCF_000002235.5 Strongylocentrotus purpuratus | reverse complement strand
ACAGGAAAGTTCCTGTAGTTTTTTTGGGACATTACCACAGCACTGTTCCTGTGGTAACATTCCTGTGGTACAATTCCTGTGGTAACATTCCTGTGGTACAATTCCTGTGGTAACAGTCCTGTGGTACAATTCCTGTGGTAACATTCTTGTGGTAAAATTCCTGTGGTACCATTCCTGTGGTAATATTCCTGTGGTAACATATTCCTGTGGTAACATATTCCTGTGGTAACATTCCTGTGTGGGTATTTGTGTGTGGTACATTCCTGTGGTAATGTTCCTGTGGTACATTTGTTATTATTTCTGTGGTAAAAGTTCCTGTGGTACGTTGATATTAATCCTGTGGTAAATGTTCCTGTGGTAACTAAATGTCCTGCGGTGCATTTGCTATTGTTCCTGTGGTGAATTGACCATGGTATAATGTTTTGTGGCAATGATGCGGGGGGGGGGGGCATGTTCCTTTTTTAGTTTCTGCAGTACCTGTTCCTGCAGCTGTGGTATTAATGTATATATGATAATGTTCCTGCGGTATTAATGTTCCTGCGGTATTAATGTTCTTGTGGTAATTGCTGGATGGGATTCCATTGTTTCCACTTGAACGGGATCCTTGAGGTAGAGTATCCATGGTTTCTTCTTCACATTGTACCAACATCTTTGGTGGGAATTAAGTCAGGAAAGCTGGAAAAGAAAAGAACAAACTTGTTAGTTTGTATGAATCAATATGGTGTTCAACAAAGGAAAAAAATGAGCAGATGTAGTTTCCCTTTTAAGTTGTGTTTTAGGTGCAGTCAAACTCAAAAACAATTTTGTACATTTCTGTATTATGTTTATATTAAAAAAAAATTGGAACAGTCAACGTTTGTAATAATACCAAAGAGTGCATGCATGCAACAACTAATCACTTACGTATGGATTATTTGAGGTAACATCATCTGAATTGATCATTAACTTGTGTGTAATTTACGAATGCAGAAGTTAAACCATGCGAGTAATTTCCCATGGTCATGAACAGATGGTGTTACTGAAATTCGTCCAAGTTCCCATACTTGATATATAAAGTAATGAGTTTGCATTTAACTTTTACTATGTTTAAATCTTAATGTTTGGTATCATTTCATAATTCCCAGTCAAATCACTTGAAGACAAAGTTTCCAATTTGACACAAAGAACACAAACAGTTTATACTTTTGATGAGGCAGATCTGATAATAAGATGGCGCTGAACAAATACAGCATTGTCATCAAGTCATAGGTGACACAGTTTATAAAGAGCATGGGGTTTTTCAAAAAAGCTTCCATGTTTGAATGTGCGAGGATGCAAACTGTCCAGACTGGAATTGATTCTATGAAGTTGTAATGGGGAATTCCTAACTGATCCACATAAATGTCTTGAAAACAAATTCCTACATTGGCACTAGCTAGAGACATCATAATTCAGACTTACCGGTACATTAGACAGACCATGGGGCTATAAAAATAGCTCCATGAACAGACGTACTGCAAGACCCCATTCAGCATGACTCGATCCACTCGGTCCAGTTTTCATCATCAAGAAAACTTAACATGCCTCCTACTATAGTATGTTCAAGCTCACAGTAACACAGTATATATTATACTGGCAATTGATCTTTGCTTACAGGCAGAAGTGAGGCACTTATTTCATACAAATATTCAGTTTTGAATTCTGCCATGTCCAGCCCATGCACTCTGTACTGCTTCTTTGTAGTGCTGTGATTCAAACCTGTACTGGTTTTTTCAAATCTTCCCACACACTCAGTGCAGTGGAGGAGCTGTGTAGGTGACCTTTCGTGAAACTGACCCCTGCATGGGTAATACACTGTGTATATGGAATCACGCGTGGGTCATGCATGGTCACGCACTGCACAGGGCACACAAGTCACACTGTGGGGAACAGGATACAGGGCAGTGTACACTGCAATATACATGTACACATGTACATGTACAAGTATGCATGGGCCTTTATGTACAAGTACTGTTCAGTACATATTGGGGCATATTGTTCATGTATGTTTTTATGACGGTGTGTTTTATTTCTGTTTTAGTTATAATTTATGTACATTGTATATTGGATGGTAATTTCTTTTTCTTTGGTAATACATGGTAACATAATTAACTATCATATTTTTTTAAAATTTGCACATATATGTATCTAAGGCGAAGTAAAAAACAAACAAACATGTTTCTCTTCCCCGCCCGCTTCCTTTTTGGAGGCCGCCTGGATATTTTTATTATTATTATTTTTTTTTTTTTAAATGCAGTAAAAAAAAACACCGAACAAGGTTAAAGCATATTTCAAACTGCTTCATTGTAGACCGATACAACTCTAAATGACTGTAAATATGTTCAGTTCTCTTGTCCAACTTGTCTTTCATTTTAAAAGTGTCTTTGAACAGTGGACTAACACCAACGATTGCAGGAAATTTTAAAATGGCGGCCATCTTAAAAAAAAAATAATAATAAAATAAAAAGCCCCTCTAAGCTTCCTCCTTTTTTTCAAAATTCCGGACGAGAACATTTTTCTTATTCGGCCTAAATATACATTTGGCCAAATATATCATTTTTGTGTGTGTGGTATTTAGCATGGTGCAACAGAAGTACCACAGAATCTCGAAGGTACCACACACATTTATGTGGTACTCTTCACCAATTCTACTACCTGTTATGTTTGTGTGGTATTTAGTAAGTACAACATAAGTACCACAGGATATCGAAGGTACCACACACATTTATGTGGTACTCTCCTCCAATTCCACTGACCTGCGGTAGTTATGTGGTATTTAGTAAGTACAACAGACTACCACAGGATATCGAAGGTACCACACCACATTTATGTGGTAATTCCACTGACCTGTGGTAGTTTGTGTGGTATTTAGTAAGTACAACAGAAGAACCACAGGATATCGAAGGTACCCACACACATTTATGTGGTACTCTCTTCCAATTCCACTGACCTGTGGTAGTTTGTGTGGTATTTAGTACAGTACAACAGAAGTACCACAGGATATGTGGCAAATACACACACATGTATATGGTACGTTTCTCAAATCCTACTGTCTGTGGTAATTTGTGTGGTACCTACATAACATGTACCACAAGAATACCACAGGACAGCGTCGGCATTACCACTAAATTTGTGTGGTACTCTGGTATATATACTTTTCCTGTGGTAATTTCTGTGGTAAACATATGTACCACAGAAGTACCACAGGAATACCACAGGACATTTTCGTAAGGGAGGTCAGTTCAATTTCAGCGATTATAGAGAATTTATTCAATCATCAGCAGAATTAAGTTAATCATACATCAGCAAGAGTAGACATCAGAAGAATAACAATGAGTGAATCAGTTGCAGTAATTGACAGAAGTTGATCCCAAGAACAAGAATGAGCTATGATGTGCGCGGATCCCGTAAAAGATGGGTACACGAAACATTGGTGATGCTGTACTAAAATATCGGAAATAGTTCCATTTACGAAGTTCACTAATTTTCCTCTATATTGACTAACAAGCCCCCAGCAATTTCATGTCATCAAAGTCATGAAAGTCAATTTGGGAAGTGAGAAAATAAAACTTACAAGCATTTTCTTAGAAAAACACTTGGAATTTTTCAGTCCAATCTCATAGGGTTTGTACACAGGGTGTCGAGTGAACTTCGTATATATGGAAATCTTTCCAAAATATCCCCAGGTTGAAAAAGTTCAGGCTGAAAAGATCCCCAGGTGCAATAAATGAAGGAAAAATAAGACAAGGCAACACTGCGGTTAAAATTCATGGTGAATGTGTACACACTATGGCGGTCAAAGGTCACACACACACACACCCCCACACACAACGCGAGTTCATTATACTGTGCGCTGTGCATGAGGAATGTCAGACAAGTCGCAAAATTGGAAAGTTCGTGAGTGAAAGTGGCGCAAAGACGCGAGTTTCCCCGCAAAGTTATGATAAAAAGGACACTCACCACAGGTTCTAGAGGTACCAACCTTCCTTCTCAGCACATGATTATGCTGGCAAACAGCAAAGGAAAGGTGAAATCTCACCAAAAAATTCCCGGCTACAAAAATAGGTGACGCCCGTCCAAAAAATTGGAAGAAAAGCAGTGCCTGTTTCTCGCGCTCCCGCACGATGTGGACACACCACCAAGGCTCTCTAAAATAGTATTGCACCCTCAACAAATGCTGTTACGGATTAATTACACCCGTAAATGACATGATATGCTCAAAGGAACTTCCACTTACACATAATTGTAATTCTTATACAATCATAAGAAGAAAATGGACCTACTTATTTTAGAGCGAAGGGACATTGAGTTAACAAGTGTCCACATTTGC